>NC_056616.1:29952440-30252440 GCF_018340385.1 Cyprinus carpio | reverse complement strand
CGAATACATAACGTTGGGTACACATCATTTAACCTACCGTAGCCACATTTTTGCCAGATCTGTTGTAGGTTTGCCAAAGAGCATTTTCCAAACTAGATTCCTTTGACTATCACAGTACTAGAGCCGTATGTGAAAGTTCAATAGTCCTAGGAATTCTCGCCCGCTAGCCCACGGTTCACTTCACTCCTAGCCGCGCCTCTAACCTCAAAAGCTTGAGGTAAATAATAAATGACTAACAATAGTAATCTGTAAGCAAAAGGATGTACAAATCTTTTATTGTCCTTGCGCCCACGGTCCGTGTACTTCGTTTCTACCACGGGTCAACATTATCTACGCGGCCCTACCCATCTAAAACAACCGAAAAAAGAGACAAAATTCCTCACTCTTTTCAACGTATAATTAATAGAGAATATAAATATATACCCTTTAAGGATAATACTAACCATAATGTTTTTAGTACAGCAAACAGACTCGTTAAAGGATTTCTGACGATTGTGTGATGAGTAATGGTGCCAACAGCTTGACAGTATTTTTTTTGGTGGCGAGATTGATCGCCGGTAAACTGTTCATAACTGTCAACTTCAAGTCATATTAAATCTTTTCTATGCTGGGATTACCGAGAACAATGCTGTGTAAAAATAAATCATTCAACAAACAATTATACTATAGTTATTTTGTCCTCAACATTCTTTTCTTGGTAACTCATCTCATCCCTCGCAACAGTGACACAGCTTGACGGAATGGCTCCTGTATGAAGCTCATTATGCAGAGCTTTGTCTTCTCTGAAGTGTGAATTCATGGATAGTTGACTCCTAATCGCAATATGACTTATTACCAACACAAGGGGTCTTATGAAAATGCTAACAATCCACAAACAAAATTGGCTTTTCTGTAAGTGATTGATCACACAGATGAATTTTTCAGACAATCATTTAGAAAAAAGTAAATTCGAGGCTTTTAACTCCAGGCGACTTCTCATATTTCCTCTTGGAACCCATTTCTGCTGTTTCCTCGTGTTTGTTATTGCCTTATATCAAGTGATTCTACAACCTTTCTTTTGGATTTTCCGACATCGCATACCATCAGCCTAATCATCATATTTTCTTTCCTCAAAACACACACAATTCCCTCGTACATACATTGCTGCTCACGATAGTATTCATAAACTAGTTTGTCCTTGAATGTACAGTGGAAGATTAGAGACCATTTAGTACCATTTAGAGTAGGTTCCTGCTAGGCACTAAGCCTGAAAAAAAGCAACAAAATTTCAGGCATTACAAACTTCTCCATGCCCCAAAAAAATACACTTAACCAGAGGGTTAAGAAACAGTTATATTATTAGCAATTTTGAAAACACAGTTGGCGCTTTCTAATATTTTTGTGTAATCGGATAAGCCGTTTTTAGATTCTATGATTCATAAAGTTCAAAAGAACAACGATTTATTCAAATAAAAATTTATTTTAATCACTTCCTGACACATAGCATAAAATGTTTAGTATGTCACCCCATATATAATAGATGGTTCATGACTGATGCTAAATTTTCCCTTGTCCTCAAGTTTGTGCAATTTTTGAATTTCCAGTTAAAAAAATTGTTTAAAATGCAGTACTCTTCTCAACACTCACATGGTTGTACAACTTTTTCTCTTGACGCCTCTTTTCAAAAACATTAGTTATTTTGTAAGTGTTCTGGCTTATTCAATTGTCAAACACATCATGTGGATGACCGTTTCCTGCCATAGTAAACTGTTGTTTTGGAAACATCTTTTGCTGCAATCGATTTTCAATTTTTTTTTTTTACCACCCCACACAAGTAATTTTGCTCCTGCACCCTTAAAAATTGTGCCATGATGCTCCAGAACAACCACAAAGTATTTTGTGATCCAGTATTCAAAGTGCAAAGCATTAACTTGTAATTATTTACATCAACCAAACTTTGTCCGATTAATTTCCCATTTTTATGAGTATCAATGTTGGTGCAAACGCATCAATGAAAACTACCGATTTGGTCCTGTTATGTTGAAAATCCATTCAAATATAGAATGTTGCCTCATCTATAACAATGTGTGCCAATGGGACCCAATAGAAGCATCAAAGCAGGTTTGTTATGTAACTCTTCAAATTATGAAAAACACAATTTGGTCGTTATACCCTCAAAAAAAAAAAAACAAAAAACTAGAATATTACGTTATTTCTCACAAGGGACTTATTTTTCTTATCAATTCAATATTGAGCTCTTTCTGGGTTGAAGTCTAGTTGTTTTTTTTAGCGTGGCCCTAATTCTGTGCCTTGTAAATTTGACCTCAGCTGAAGATGGAAAAAAATAATGTGGGGCGGACCAAAATTATGTGTGTTTGTGTGGGACACTTCCAGAGGTTTTCCTTTATCGATATGTCCCAGGACTCTCCGCATGTGCTTTTGTGCTTTGATATTCAATTACTGGTTGTTAGACACACAATACTTTATTATTAACTTATCATTTTTTTTCGGAATAATTGTTTATGGGGCATGTTCTGTTTGGTACTTTATGGGCAGGTGTGTACCATGTTTAATAATGTGGTAACCATAGTCGAGAAAAAAATGCAAAAAATTAATTCTTAGTGGAGGATACTGAATTTTAGTTTCGAGTACATTATGAATTTATTAGTAATTTATTATATGTGTTATTCAGAACTATTTTAATCTATTTTACCAGATTCCCCTGCCCAGCGTGCTCGAAACATAGTAAAATATAACTCTCACCCATAGGCAGCATGTCATTAAGTCCTCGACCACACTGCATCAAGCGACAAACCCTAGCATGCGTACATTTCTTCTGCTGTTACTCATTGTGCACAAGCGTGACCCTTCTCAGTCACATACTTTTCACACTTCTCATTACCTGAGCCATCATTTTCCGCTACTCTACAAAATTACACCTTTACAAAAGACCCGGTTGCCGCATCTAGGTACTGTCTGCTAAGACCGTCCGTCGACGCAGAAAGCCACGGTAAGCTCTGGCTGGCCAGCTCGCCGCATTCACACACAGCAATGCGATACACACGCAGTGCGCGAGCAGTGTCTACTCGTTCCGTGATTAAACAAGCGTCTCAGATTTGTTCAAATTCTTGTAATGTGCTGGAGTTAAAAGAAAAAAAAAAAAGAAAATTCAAACAACAAATACTGTTTCATGTGTCATGACAGATCGCTGTAGCACCACAGTTCAAGTGGAATGTGAACCGCATCTCTTACTAGTTTTTTAAGCCAAAAATAAATATGAATGAAACATCAGAGGTAATCTGGTGTTAACTGTGAAAAGATGTCAGTACACACCAGTTGTCAAGTCTAAATCCTCCGACTTCTATTTTAACTCTCTTGTCTGGTGTGTTTGTCAGACAAAATTGGCAAATTTGGCATTAAGTGGGATTGCTCAGATTGGCTGTTAATCAAACTCCCGGCTAAGGGTCAGTTGAGTGAGCTATGGCCAGCAAAGTTTTAGAAATAACTGGGTCTAAAAAATGACTTAATTCATCTTAATTGTGGAACATCCTCACACCACATCCAACAAATAAATCACTTAATTGTGATTTACATGGCTGTTTGTATAATTAACATTTTGAATTATTCTCATTCCAAGGCAGGTCTTTTGTGATGTGTTGTACTACTCATACTTCTACAGTTTGTCGCCTTTCTGTCATCGTGGTCTGTCTCTCGTTTAAGCTGTTGTCTTCTTCTTCACAACCAACCTCTGGTATCCTGACTGCACCTGAGACATTTAGCCATATGCCCGTGAAACACTGATGTTCACACCGCTTCTCTCAAGCACACACGCATCACACACAAACAAACAAACCACCGTATCTAAGGCAGCATGAATGAGCATTCCTGCTGTGATCGAAGCACTGCAGTGATTGATCAAGAAAATAGTACACACATACACACACGCATTACTGACAGTGTAAAAGTAATTTGGTTATATGTGGAATAACATCAAACCTTTTCCAAATCAGTGCTGTATATGTAGATCTGTATAAATACCAGACTCATTAGGCCCTATTGAACGGCACCCTGCTGTGTTTTTCCCCCTTCCTTATCTGGATTTTCGTCGAGATGTTGCTCCACGGAGGAGGTTGAATAAATTGAAGAGAGCTCGCTGAAAACACACACATACCGTAGATGCAGACACAGCTTCACCATTATGGCATTTTATTATTTTACAAGCATTTAGCCAATTACAATGATGGCTATTATTGTACGCAAATATAAGTACATGCCTGATCTCAAACCATGTGGTTTAGGTACATCAGTCTGACGGGCCAAATGCTTGTGCTAACTAATGTCTAGGATTTAAGGCCAAAGACCCTCAGGATTTATCTTCATTAGGCTACAAGAGTCGTATGTTAACCCATAGACAAACGGCGGGGTGCGATTTTCCCATGCGTTGCATTATTCTCACTGTGGGGTCAGCACAGCGGTTCATGCTACTCATCTGGCTCATGTTGCCTTTGTTTAAAGCAGAGCTGTGCGATTAATCAAAATCGAATTGCAATCGCGATTTGTGATGTTGCGGTTTGCCAATCACAAAGCCTGCCGATGGACGCGATTATTGGCAGAGCATATCATGACTGCCAGCCTTGAGGCATCCTTAACTAACCAGTAGAGTGAAGCGCACCTCAGTTCTCCCCAATCAGCATTGCTCTAACCACTGAGGGAGAGTGTGTGATAATGGCATCTACAGGTTGCAGGATCGATATTTAGGCAAATTAATACTGGAAGAAAAACGGATGTAATAAGAGATTACTTTCGGCTTCGAAATGACAGACAGCAAACGAAAAGGTAACGTTAATTTGTGCAAGAGCTGTGACACAACACATCAAGAGCTCCTTATGGGTTCTGCTTTCAGTACTTGGAGAATAAAAAGATATATTCTTAGGTGTTGTTTTATAGTACTTGGACATTACTAACTGCCACTTTTTATCGTCCCCACGATTATAAGGTTAAAAAGCTTATAATGCATGTTCGCTATTTCCAATTCAGAAGACCGCACACACATACTCCGCTGGCCGCTCTCACGAGGCCGTTTAAACGTGCCGCACACGCAGCCTGTCTCAGTAATGCTCCAGTTCTACTCGTGCGGTCTCCGCCTAGCACATCTTCCAACGCATCTGGCCAATATGGACAGGCTTTGATGCACGGCGCAACCTGTGGTCAACTCCCGCCGACTCCGCTTTAAACAGTGTAATTCAGTTTTAACTGCCTTTGCTAAGTCCTTGGATGAAATGAACATTCAGCACATTTTCCCCACTGTGTTTCTTAAAAAAACCCAAACCTTAAAAATAATAAATCATCCTATGTAACCTATGTAATACTTTAAGTATTTGACTAAAGTATACAGTTCGTTATTTACACAAAATAACTAATCTTTCCTGTGACAGTCGTAAACTAAGTAAATCTTGTAAAACATAGTAATTACACACTTATAATATTCTCTGCTAAAAAAAAAAAACCATAGAACCCCTCCAAAACCACAGTCGGAAAATTTCATGGATTTAAGGTTATACGTGGGATTAATATTGGCTTTCACATGTAAACTATTACATTGTGTCTAATGGTATTTGATGAATTTCCTATTGGTAGGAATGTAAGCCTGGCAGATGGGGAAACAATAGATAGACACATCCAGTAAGTAATTCATTATTGGAATAAATGCCCAAAACACACTACAAAATGGAAATTTTGCAATTGTTTTCTTTTTTTTTCCGTTTTTTTGTTTGCTTTTCAGCAGCAGGGCAATTGATACTGGGATAATGGGCAGGTGCCACTGAACACTGAATGAAGCTTGACTTTTCAAAAAGGAAAATCGAAAAATCAATCACAACTGCAATATCTGTCAAAAAAATATAAGAAAATACGAATAATGCCAAAAATCCCCCCAATCACACAGCCTTAGCACCCTTTACCGTTTTCTATGTAAACGCAAAAGATATGATCAGGACGTTTGAAGTTTTAAAGGTTCTAGAACTTAACGATCCACAGGGATGATGGGGATGGAATGTTTTTGTATGTGTGTATAGGTGTTGTCAGTGTTTGGGGATGTATGTTCCTGGTGCTCTAAGGCTAATCAGATTTTTGTTGTCTGTAGGGTAAGTGGTGTTTACTGATCATCTCTGGTTTTATTACAGTTTCTTTTTATACAGCCTGCAGGTTTTCATCTTTCATGGGATCGATCGATGTAGAATAAGGCTATTTGTAAAACAGTTTTGATGACTATATTTCTTTGTGGCTAAAATATTCAGGTTACAAATTGTGTGTTAGTTTTCTTGTTTTGTCCGGTAGTTTTTTTAATATGGTCATTAATTTGCGCTTTTAAGTACATTAAAAACTAAATAAAAAATGAAAAATTCTTAACTAAAAAGTTATTGTATTACAAGGTCGATGATTTTTTTTATGGTTTTCATCAATTTATAATAACCTTATTTAGTAAGTGTATTCTGAACAAGAAATACAGGAATTTCACAATAAAACATTCATTTCATAAAAAGCTGTATAAATCCGAATGTCTATGCTACGATTTCCTCTCTGGAAATTCTGTGTCCTTCCTCGCGAACCTTGCAGGTTGTTCACCACCTTTCAAGCTTGTCTGTAATCAGCTGCCTGTCATTCAGGCTTCCACCCGAGGCAAGTGCTCTTGATTAGAACACCGCCGAATGGCCTTTTAGTGGCGGTATTTACTGCATGTCTTTTGAAGCCTTTTACTGTATTCAATTCTGCATGTATTGCAATAGAAGCAGTGACACGTGTTTGATGTACAGTACTGTTTTCGTGTTGATTTTGGTTTTGTTTGCCTCCAGCTATTAATGGATGACATGCTTCTATATATGATCAGAGCCAGATTGAAATCACAGGAATTGAAATTATTGTTGCAAACTTTGAGATTGTTTCTCAACCCAGTCTCGACAAGTACAAGATGTTCTCTGAAACCTGAAAGTTTCATGGACCTGAGGGAAATCAGTTGTTATCTACGGGAAAAGGTTCTATTGAATGAGGTGAAAATGAACCAACGGTGATCTGGCGGGACATTTCAATTCTCAAAGTAATTTGATATTTCAGTTATCCATAAATCTCCAGGAAAGCATTATTACGGAAACATGTATATGACAGCTATTTATCTCGCCCAGAACAGAAGGAAGCATCTTTTAATCAAGGAGGAAGTAAAACACAAGTGCGTGGCTTATTTTAAATGAGTCCTTTTCATCTGACATGGATCCTCTTCTGATGCCTATCAAATCTATCTTTACTGTCATCTTTCATTAGTTTTTGTCAACCTAAACAGGCAAGTTTTTTTTAAACCATATTTGTTTGTGATTAAGACAGCTACCAGTAAGAATTTGAAATGTTTTGTACTAGGTAAAAAATAATGCATTATCTCAGGTTTTTAGTGGCAGTCCATTTGTCAAGTGATTTAACCATAAACAGTGGCCATTCTGAGAGTATTAGCTCAGGGACTGTTGTGACGCCTTGCTAAATATTTCCCTCTTTCCATATCCACATTAATGTTCTATTTAGGTGAGATAATGCTGTGGCAGCCAGCCATCTAGCAGCCGAGAGGCAGACGGATGAGTGTGGTTAGTTCCGGCACTCCCAAGAGACTGTTGAACCTTGGGCTCAGGTGGGTATGTTGAGTTTGGCTCTCGGTCGCTAAGTGGTGAAGGGGTGTGAGAGAGAGAGAAGAAACTAGAAAGATAGGTGATGAAAGAAAAGGTGACAGAAAAGACAAAGACTAAAGAGTGTGAATGATGAAAGAGATGTGCAGAGATGATGTGAAATGGCCGAAAAAGAGGAAGAATGGAGGCAGGGTATCGTTTTATTAAGAGGGGATTTGTTAACCTGTGAGTGAATGGAATCGTCATGTGATCAAATACATAAAGGTCTTTCTATTCAGTTTTCCTACAAAATTAGACTTGTCGTGATAGACGAGCCTTTGACTGATGGGCCAAAACCAATTCCATAGTCAGACCCTATGTTTGATATATGTTGATACCTGCATTTTTAAAGTCTGATCGCAGCGGATTAACATGTTATCGATAGTAGCCTGTCATTTAGTATTGAAATGTATCTGGTATTGTGATCAAAAATGCATTGGATTGTTGACTTGAAGAAGAAATCCATTTCTTCTTCAAGTCCAGCTCTCCCATGTGCTTTTATCCTGTGATTTTTGCAGTGCTCTGTCGTGTTTAAAAGCAGTTCGTTTTTTCCGTTGTAGTCAAATTTGTAAATCGCTGGCAACCATCAAAACCACCCCAAGGTGTTTAAGAGGGCCTGTTAATTTGCATACAGTATGTCATTCTCTGTCTGAGTTTAGTGTGTGTTTGTTAGTCAAGGGTCTTGAGGTTAAGTGGTCCCTGCTCACACAGCGCAGCAAAGAGCTTTCACATCCTCTTTGCTTTTTCACAGAAACACTTGGGTATCCTTTTTCTAACCAATTCACAAGTCTGCATATTATAAGTTGTTTTGTCAGCGTTCAGTCCCCTTTAAAGAGAGCAAGGAAGGAAGATTCTCAAGGAGGATGCCATTAAGAAGGCCTGTTTGAGCCTTGAGGTCCAATTATTCTTTCTCAAGCCAACTCAAACAAATGGTCCTTCAAACAGAGTATTCCTTCTGGGTCCTACATTCCATTTAAGGAAAAGCCAATTTGTGCTTTCAGTTTACAGTTTTAAACCTGGAAATAAACAGATTTTTTTTTTTTAAATATAGTCTTTTATGCTCACCAAGGATGCATTTTTTTTTAAAAAATTACAGTAAAGCAAATACAATGTGAAATATATATATATATGTTTTCACATACTGAAAAATGTAATTTATTCTCTGATTGCAAAGCTGAATTTTCAGAGCAGAACATCAGTTTTGTTTGAATTAAACTCTTTTACTACAAATTATGTTTAGGCTTAATACTTGTCAAATCTAATCTAGTTAATGTGGTCCATGCTTAAATATATAGATTAAAGAATCCTATATACACGTATAGTAGTTGTACAAGCACATTAATTGTTTTCCTACAGGCATATTCAAGCTAAGTGGAGAAATATGGAGAGTCTGTTTTCATCACATCTGGTCTGATCAGCAGGTCTCAGGATTTAGGATAGCCCCTGAGGTGAGGAGAAAGGACAGATAAAGCTAGACCTGTAGAAATGAGTTATCAGACATAATTAGCCTATATGAGATTGGACTTTCCTCCATAGAATCTTTCTGTCTGTTTTCTATTGACCCAACACTTGGGTGCAGGTTTGACAGAAACATCTTCTAGTGAGGATTTTTTCAGTGTTAATGTAACTCCTTTGTAAGTATGAGTGGGATTTGTTTAGGGATGTATTATTGTGTCTAAAATAAACCCGGGTTTGATTTGTAATAAAGCTGAAGCCTAGCTTGTATTTAGAGTGGGCTTTGCAATGATCACGACACAAAGTTTGCAGGCATTATTAAGATGCTTTCTGATCAATACCCGTTTCCTCTCCAGAATCTCCAAACAGCCCTGCAAACAACGGAATATCCCTCTAATCAATTACACTTGAGAGAGAGAGAGAGAGAGAGAGGCTGCTGTTTACAGATGCACAAAGGACCTGAGCAGGACTGAAATCTGACAGGCTGGGATTTGACCGTGCACGCCTCTCCTTCTCTCCCCTGCTGTCATAATATTGATTTAGAAATAATTACTGACTGCTTAGCCATTCCTCTCTCGTGTGTGTCCTGTTCAAGACAACTTGCCCTCCTGCTCCCCATGTGCCAACCTCAAGACACATACACTCTCACACTCCTACACCCCAGTCTACACTCACCTACCAGCGGTCCCTCACCTCCTTGTCAATTATACATTCAGATAATGTCTGCTTCAACATTCACTGGCACACATTCAGCCTGCCTACAGTATGTGCTTGGTGTGTGTGTGAGTGTGTGAGTGAATGTGTGTCCGCAGATCTGCAGTATTTAACATCACCACCAATGAATTACAATTCCTTACACCTTCTAAGGCCTTTTCAAACTGAATGCGAAAATCGGCCAAAATGTTTGGCATTTTTTGGGTGAACCTGTTATTACAGATTCTGTATTTTTCCTCAAGTACTTGATTTTTGAACTTACTCCACCGCTGGTCTTAAGGCATTTTCACACTAAACGCAAAAATTTGTCTTTTTTTTTTTTTTCCCCCCGTTGCTCCGTGATGGAATGGGCCATCCAATCAGATTTGAGCTAAGTTCACATGCCCGGAGCAGCTGCTGTTTGCACAAAGGGGTGAGAGTAGTGGTGCGTGGGTTTCAAAAACCATTGTAAAACAAACACAGAAGAAGAGTATCCCACATGAAGAGAGAGAGTGGATGCTGAGTTGTGTTGTTAGGTTTGGTATTTGAGGTCAGATTTATTTTCACATATTCTTTATACGGAATAACATTTCTATTAATTCTCCACTGAATTATGAGGTCTGAAGAGCACCGTCCGTTTTATTCCTCGAGCGCGAGTGATAAGTCAGAGCGCGTTCACTGTAGACCTGTCAATCATGTAATCATATCACGTGCCCGTTCTTTTTTAATAAAAAATAAAAAATAGACAAACATTTTTCTACACATGAAATATGAAAGCAAATAGCCATACGATTATGATTATATATTTGTATATATATTTTTAGGCAGCTCATGGTATTTTTATAACAATAAAGGATGTTTGTGACAAGCAGGTAACTTAGCAGTCAGTCCATTATGAAACACACAAATGTGCATGTCTGTCTATTATAGAATCAAAATCCATTTTAGATCACAATCGGAAGTTACAAGCACTCGATGATGATTTTAAGTGGGGTTTGCGCAAAAACATTAATAATTAAATACATTTGAATCTAGCTTGATGCTAATTGTACCTCTATATTTTCAGATATATTCTTGTAAGCATTATGGATAGTTTGTGTTTCTGATAAAGATCCAAAAGTTATTTATCTTTAATTTAATGCTTTAAGTTATATTGAGCAGTGGATGATGTAAAACCATAGGAGATATATAGGTTACATTAAGAAAAAATGCATTGTTGGTCGGCGCCACCTACCGTGCAGGTGTGAATTAGCAGAAGACAATCAACCGTTTCACGCTCGGTGTGAAAGTACAGTTTTCCGTGATTCGCCTCGCTTTTTCGCATCACACTCAGTGTGAAACGGCTTTTAGTCGTTTTGTATGGTTTTTCCATAGTTTTGTTTTGCTTTGCATTTTTTGTTTTGGTTTGCTTTGCATTTTTTTTTTTTTTTTTTTTTTTTTTTATTTGATTATTTTTATTTATTTTTTGCTTTTTCGCTTTGTGGTGGTGTTTTTTTTTTTTTGTTGTTGTTGTTTGTTGTTTTTTTTTTTTTTTGCTTTTTGCTGTGCCTTGTTTTGTTGTTCTTTTGTGTGTTTTCCCCATTCCCTTATTTTACAGTTTGTTTAGGAATAGATAACATAAGGAATAACATTTTTCCAGTTTCTTAAACAATTCTATTCATACGTTTAGTAGGACATTGCAAAAGGTGTGTTTACACACACACACACACACACACACACACACACATTGCACACACACACACACACACACCACACACACACACACACACACACACACACACACACACACACACACACAGTTTAATGACTTCAAGTAAATATTTCTTAAGTAGTTTCTTCAGGAATTTAATGCACTGATTGTGCTGTTGTTCTTTGTGGGATTGGTTAATGGAACAAAATTCTAAAAAAGTTTATTTGTATAACACTTTTCACAATACAAATGATTGCAAAGCCGCTTTACAGAAAAATTAAGTTTCTCTAATAGATTTAATAGTAGCTTATCAGTGGTGACTGTCAAAATTGTCAAATTTTTAATGGAACCAAACTTTTATTTTCCCCAATTTTTACTATGTATTTCTGTTTTTAATTCCCAAACCCCTATTCTATTCTAGTCTAGTCTAGTATAGTCTAGTATATTGAATTATTTTTATTCCGTTATTTTCTATATTGCAGTAATTAAATGAATGGACCGAAATAAAGATTCCTTCTGATGCTGCCAGGTTCAGGTTCAGTAAGAGATGTCAAATACTGATCACATGATATTTACATAGAGGCATAGGCACCAATTTATGTTTCTGATGGTGCATCCAACCCCCCAAACTAGCACTTTTTTTTTTGTTTGTTTTTTATAAAACACATTTTCACTGCTGTTTCAATGACTAAATAATAACTGGGATAAGTTATCATACACATACACAACAAATTTAATATTTTCAAGTAATTAATTCTCATTACTCAGTAATTAATTATACTGTTTTAGTTTTTTTCTAGAGTATACTCCGTTGGATGGTGCGACTGATGAATTTGTCGTGCGAAGTGAAACACACAAACTGAAAATACATTATTTAGCCAAATAATACACACATTCTTTCTATGAGGGCTGCGCTTCACTAAATAACATGCACACAGAGTCATGCTGGCACCTCTCGTGTTACAGTAATGCACTCTTTACATTTGCCATTAAAATAACACCAAAAACTACCTCAAATGAACTATGAAAATGAGAATATAGTTGTACAAGCTGCAGTCCGTTTCTTATTGGTTAAAATGAACAGAGACTATCTCGTGTTTTTCTGTGGGTGCTCGAGCCCCTGAGCACCCACACGATCGGCGTCTATGCATAGAGGTACACATAAAATAGTAAAATAATGCAAATGACGGTTCTTTAAAACACTTAGTCAGTATGAGAGTCATGGTCAGGGTTTAGATGCATTTAATTTGCTATACTGATGGACAGCTCTGGGCCCTTAACTTTAATGGTTGTAGATGTGCACTATTTTAGAATATGAGACCATAAAACATAGTATTGTGGAGAGACTCCACTCCCTTAACAAGCTGTTATGAAACCTCTCCAGAGATACATGATCGTAATTGTTAATAGCATCTCTGCACTAATGCTCTGAACCATGAAATCAGTTATTGGAAGTACCTCTGCTGCAACGGCACTCTGTGACTCTGAAGAGGCTAGATCAGTTTGGGTGGATCGGCTGGAACTGAGAATCTGAAGCCAAATTTTTCAGAATCTGTATTTGAAACGTCTATTCTAGTTGTTTCTGCAAAATGATACCGAGTAACAAAAAAAAAATCCTTTGTTTGATTGAATCAATCAGCCAAGTGATTTATAGTGTTGTCAAGATTGTAAACTAATCCTAATTTCTCTGTGTTTGCCAGTGGCATTTATTGGACATGATGTATATCTTGGCAAGAAACCGATGTGCTATATGGCCCCATATTGCTATGCTGATCTGAGAGAGTGTGGAGAACCAATTACACTGTTTATCACATCTTTGAGGGCTCCATGGAGCTGGACCTCAGTGTATCAGTTTCCACTGAGCTCCATACGGCTCGCTGGCAGACAATAGCATGCTGTGAGGGGTTAAAATCTGTTTCCAGCCGATTAGATGCGTTTAGCACCTGAAGACAGTTTTTTCCCCCATTTTTTTCAGCCTTGCTCATTTGTCAGACACACAGAGTGAGCAGGAAGTGGAAGGGTGTCACAGGAAATTGGAAAGGTCATTTTTCCTTGGCCTCTCTGATGAAAATGTTCCTAATTTCCTGTCTGCTTCTGAACATTCCGAACTACCCTGACAGACATGGACAGATCCTATAATCTTTCTAAATGCGGTCATAAAGCCATTCCATATTAGCATGGACTAAATCGTTATGCATTTTAGAATATCATTGAGTTAATCACATCTTAGCAACTCGGCACTTCCATTAAAGTGGTTTGTGCCATGGTCAACCTTTCCGACAAATATTGGATTTCTCTTGTTAGATGTTATTCTCTCTCTGTCTGTCGCTTTTCTCTTCTTTCTTCTTATAGACGCAGCATTAAGAGAGCCCTGCGGTGAGTAATATGCTTCTGACAGACCTCTTTGAACTAATAAAATGATAGGCTGTGCTGTGGCCATTAGTCTCTGCTCTGTAAATAAAAGCTGTGTCGCAAAGAGCTTGAAACACACCTAGTATGAAGCTTTTCCCCTAAGAGCAAATTGCAGTGGAACTGTGGTAAAAAGGGACTGTCCTTGCTACAATATCACACATTTGGTACATTGGTATGAGTATATTTTAAAAGCAAACGTGGATTGGTATACTGTTTTATGGAGTTTTAACTAGGAAAATTACATCATGACAATAACACCACTAAAATTTCATAGATTGCAAACCAGCCATTGGTAAATTGATAATATACAGTAATATGAGATGTATATACAAATAGACAGCACACACTCAGTATCTTGTTGAAATGCCCAAACAGGCCGATGGTTATTAAGTGTGTTTTTTATGCTTCCCTCAAGTTGTGTTTTTGTTTACACATTTTAATGTGGTATGTAGCTATAAGCTAAATACATTTATTTAATTATTTGTTGTTTTAACACATATCTCTTTCCCCGTGGATACAGCTGCAGTAATTTTTCACGACCTGCTCCACTGTAATTTTCTCACACTTGGTGCTGTTCAAGACCATTAAACCTAATGAACATAATGAAGGGTCACAGTGCCACCCAAGCACAAGTAGAGGTTTAAAGCCATGTGGCAAAATACTCCACCTGCTAAACCCATTTGAAAAATATTTTACCCCAGATTCCAATTATGCAAATGTCTGTGCTCAAAACATTAACTTAAATTGCATCAAAACTCTTTCCACCGGACCTTTACGAAGTTGGATGTTCAGGCTCTAGTTTGTTATAGGACATCCTATAATGATTGCATTTGAGCAATTATAAGGATCATGTAGTGACTTTTTTAACAAGGGTGTTTTTTTTTTGTTTTTTTTTTTACAAGTTCTGTCTGGGTCACAGATGTCTTTATTAGTGGATGAAGGCACTTTTGTTCATGTTGAAGTTTCAGACAGGATTATATTTCAGACTTTAATCCAGAAAGTTGCTAGTCATAGATCCCATGAGATGTCTAAATGGAAAGGACAGAAAATATCATCTGTTTTATGGCTAATGGTTTAAACTCTTTAATATTTAGTGGGCAAAAAATGGTCCAAGTGGTCAGACAGTTACATTGCATAAAGAAATAATTTAAAGCTCTTATTCTTGCTCCCAGTCCACACATGACTGGTCTAGATGTATTTATACAGCAAATTATTATCCCAGTTTACTGACCACACAAATAAAGACTGAGCAGATGAAATGGTGTGTTTCATTGTAATTGCATAATAGTTTAAAAACGGAATGACTACAGTAAAGCGTTCACACATTTTAACAGTTCTTCATGAATAGAGCCATTCGGGTGAAGGGAAATATGGCAATTTTGGCTATTGTTGGTTCGTAACTCCAGATGTTCTACATGCTTTATTTACCAAGTTGGATTGAAATAATTACATGTTTGTAATTCAAAAAAGAATTGTGCAGCAAGCAAAAATACACAACCACAACATTCCCATCTTCAGAAACCTCACAGTTTTTTTTTTATCTTTGAGTCTTTAAATTTCTCCCCATTATGCGTCTGGCTGCAGACAGCACTGTTGCTCCATTAAAATACAATAGTACTTCTTATTTACAGCCAATTTGTGCCTGGTTTCTGTGAGGCTTGACAGAGAGCGAGGCAGCAGCAGAGCTGGGGTTGTGATCAGTCCTAAATGGAAAACAGGGAGGGCTCATTTAAAGTGATTGTGGTGTTTTTAAGAGTGTGCGTGACTTTTCATTTGAGCTTTCAATTCTAGGACTGATTCAGACTGGTGAGATGTTTTTCCAGTGTCAGAATTCATCTCACTCATATATATCTACCCTTTATGTCATAGGTATTTACTGTTCATTATTTTGAATTTGCAGTTAATCTTGCTGGTTCTTGATGGTTCTTTCAAACACTTGTTATAATAGACACACTAAATTAGGCCCTTTTAGTTTAGGTACTCTCACCGCTGCAGTGAGCCCAATCTCGTCTCTTTCTTCTCTTTGTTTAAATCAGATTGTCTCTGAACCATATCTATGACCCTGAGCCCAGTATGCTAAAACTATTCATCAAAATGACATGGGCTAATGGATCAGTACTAGCCTTTACCAACTCTGAACTGGTGGGGCTTTCAAAGCAAGACCCTATTTAAAGGTCTTCCTATCACCCAGCTTCCTGAATCCATGTCAAAACACTCCAATCAACATTTTTATGCCACGTCACACCATTATGATGAAATATGCTTTAAAAAATAGCCATTGTTCTAGGATTTATTGCTGAGTATATGAACGTCTAATGCAAGAGGATCTGATTTATACACCCACAAATGTGTATCATTAGATGATAATGGACCAGCTGTTATAAACCTCTGGCTTTTTAATGCGTATGACGCTGACTGCTTTGGCAGGATAAAACATCTTATAAAGTGTGTGACACATGCTTAATGTGTTTCAAAACAAAGTGGTTGTTTCACATAGTCCATTTAATGGCACCAAGGTCAAATGACTACATGCTTTGCTTATAAGTAAAAATGCCCCGAGCTCAAAGTATGCCGCGTCAGCCAAAATCGGAAAATGACACCAGACCAGATATCAGTGCACACCCACTCATAAATCTGTAATTTAACACATGCAACCCTCTATATTTTATTATATGTGCATTTTTAGCAAGAACAAGCCGCTAGATGCATCACCAATTTATTTATTCATGCTTTAATTTTTTTTACCCAGCTCATAATTTTTTTGTGCATGTACCTGTGTTTTTGCCTTCTTCCACTGGCTTCCTTGAGCCTGTACTGAGCACATGGACATTTTCAGAAGAGTGTTACCTTGAGTCAGTTTGGCCTCTGTCACATTTGTGTCAGTACGCATTTGCGTATAATGTGTCAATTGAGATAAATAGCAATAATCACTAAGAATGAACACAGATAAATAGCAATAATAAATGCATTATACTACACTGGCAAATTGTAGTAGTAGTTCACTTGCACACACTTGGCTGGATTTCTGCCATACCAGCGAATAAAAGTCTAGACCCCCATTTAGAAAATAAATTTCACACAAACTAAATGAACTCTGGTGTCAACTATACCATGTTTAGGACCTTTATTATTGCTCAGCCATTCATCATTTAATTGATTTAAGATATTAGCAGTCAACAGACAGCATCCTTGAAGATGAACCAGAGTGCTGTTTTCTTCTGTTATGACCTGTAATAGGCTAAAACATGAAGATGCCACTCTAATATGTGAATAACATTCATACTTGATTTGACTGGTCACTGCTCCTGTAAATTAAATTGATTTTAAATGCCAGTACACATTGATTTTTGTTTTTATTTTCATTTCATTTTGTTGTGCTCTGCTTGGTAATCTTAAGAAAAGCTATAATTTAACATTGTGTGTTTTTCATACTGAAGTAGTTAAAGATTTTTCTTCATGTCAGACCAATTTCTACAGTATTTGCTCTTTATTATTCTGTTCCCTCCTTAGTCTCTGTTTTGAAAGTAAAATGCTTGTTGAAAGACGTTTATGTAGATTTGGGTGCTGTTGGAGTGAACAGTATTTCTCATAATTTTGCATGTGAGAGTTTGAACATGAACATGACATGTTCTCTGCTATTAGCATAAGTCAGACATAAAGCTCCTTACACTGCACCTTCACCTTCACAGTTAAATAAAGTAGAACTTTTAAATTTTACAACTTTTTCTTTTGCAAACCTTTAGAAAGTTCTCACTACACATCTGTTGTAAGTTTTTATACATTAAAAGGCACAGTAAACAATATAAATTCATTTACTCACCCTCATGTCATTCCAAACCTGTATTACTTTCTTTCTTTAATGAAACACAAATGGTATGTTGGATGGAATGTCTGGGCTGTTATTGTGCATGAAATGAAAGTGGATTATTTATTTATTTATTCCTTTTTTAATACCAGGCTCCAAAATGGATGAAGGATTTTCTCTAGAAAACAGCTTAAATTTTCATCTGTTTGTCTGTTGTTTTGTTTTTCACAAATCATACAGGTTTGGAATGATATGAGGTTAAGTAAATATTAAGAGAAATTTTATTTTTAAGTGAACTAATCCTTTAAATGTTTTGGAATGCTGCAGGGGCGGATAAAAAGACTGTTTCCTTGTCACATTTATGCTCTTCATCCATAAGCAGGTTATGGTTAGCTTGAATATGAATGAGTATATATTAAAAAAAGGGTGATAGAGAGTTCATATTGGGATTATATCACAGTCTGTGGGTGTTTGATTAAATGAAGGCTTTTGGGAAGAAAGGAGCTTCTGTTAACAAATGATGAACTGCATAAAAACTGCAGCTTTGCTTTACTTTAGTATAAGCGATTCACCCCACAACACACATTGAAAAGGTATGAGAGAAATACGAGTGTGTCTGCATCACATTAACCGATTCACCCCACTGATCAGATGCTTTGGGGGAAAAAAGACAGCCTGTGTGAATGTGTGAGTGAGTGCGTACGACTCATGGAAGCCAAACTGTGATAAGAGAGGCTTTAAGTAGAACAGCAAATGATTTGTCTGCCAATGAGGCCAATTTGTGTGTGTTTGTGAGAGAGAGACAGACAGATACACAAAAGCATCCCTTTAACTGTTTCCTGTCTCTCACATGCTGATAAAGCAAAAAAAAAAGTCAGTTTTGACTGTAAACAACATCTAATATTAGACGTGAACTGACACAGATTTAGAGGTAAAAGACAGACCACTCTTCGAAAAATAACTGAAATTGTAAAGAAAATTTATGCTTTTTTTAATCTTTTTTTTTTTTTTTTTACTCTCAGACACTGAGTACTTAAAAACAGTAGAAATTCACATTTCATAAGAAATCAAACCTGTCTGATTACTTGACCATGAGATCCTCTTTATAAGCTCTATCACAGTAAATACTGTACATCTATACATATAGTCTGGCTGGCCTTGTGCTGAAAAGCTATTAATCCTAACAGGCTGATATGTTAATGTAGTGGCATAAACTGGCTAGAGTTCAAAATAGAGTTCCATAGTGAAAATATGTGATTGAAATTCAGCTGTTTGCTTTTGAAGAATTCAAAGAACAATATTTGGGCATTGGATCTCCTCCTGTAATTTCTTGGAATGATGGGAGGTTCATCAGGTGTCATGACTGCTGACACAAGTAATCTCCAGATGCTTCAAAAAGTATGTTTTTCCCACTGCCCTTGTTCTGCCTTTGAGCTCTTTCCCTCTCTTCTCAATCTGTCATTGTCATGCTCAGGGTGAACTTTATCAACCCCTGGTGACCTTCAGCCCTGTCTCCAGACTGTGATCTTGTCTTGGTTCAAAAGAGGGCTAATGAGAAAATGAGAGTCCTTAGTAGTAGTTATTGGGGGAGTCTGATAAACACAAATACTGTTTTAAACTGTATCACTAGTGCTCATATAGCCAGGAACCTTTTACAGCTTGTATAGAATGATTGCACCAGATTTAGCCATGTTATAATTTTTACTTACCAAGGCTTGTTGGGAAAATGTGCCTGTGGTGACATTTCTGCAAAATTATATTGTTGCTTCTTGCATGATTTGTGACACTTTCAAAGCAGAATGTCAAGTAAGTGATGCTAAAAATACATTGAGTTGCATTGCAAGTGCAGTGTTGTACCAGGTGAGGTACAGAGCAAGTTTACTACATCAGAAAAGCCAGTTCCTTTTTTCCAATAATAAGTCATACCCTATGGTAAAAGTGTTTTGAGATAAGTTACATAGTATTGTGTAAGTATTACAAAAGTCGTTATTAATCAATAATATGAACCTGTAATCATAATTTGAAAGGAAAAGGAATACAAATTGTCAGTGCTTTTACATTTAGTGTTCATTTCAGCTGGTCTTGTAGGTAGAACATATGTTGATCTTTACAGTTTGATAGCTATTTCTATTTATTTCTGTTTGAATTGACTAAATATCCATTGTATAGAAACAAAAATAAATAACAACAACCTTTTCTGTGCAGATGTTGGTTTTGCCAGCACTGAGAATTTAGAATTCAGAGTTGGCACTTGTCATGCAGTCATGCAGAAAGTGCTGTGAAACTGTTTGGCTCAGGTAAGAGTAAATTAATGGAGTCAATTATAAAGTTCAGAAGCATTCAAGTGTAAACGGCACACCATCATTTTCACTCCCACTCTGTTAAACTCCCCTCACTGGAGAAATAATTCTTACTGAATGTTTAAGAATGAATTTAATGAACATACAGTATGTTAGTTGCACTGATGGATTTGTTTTCTGCAGGTTTCTCATTCAGGTAGATCATTGACAGTATGGACTTTTTTAGTATTGAGTACATTTGCTAAATGTAGTCAGTTCAGTAGAATTTATATTGTGAACTCTAAGTCTGTGTGCATTTTGAGTCTTTGTGTGTGTGTTATGGCTCTTTGATCAGGGTTGAGACTGGACACCAGGAAGCACAGGCACTGTCTTTGACAAGCATTGTTATTTACAGGTCAGGGGACAAGGCAAGCCAAGCGTAACATTTAGGCTTCGCTGCCAGATTGGTGTCTCCAAGGAAGTTTGTCCTGGCTAAAATGTCACTACTTGGATGGTGTTTGTGTGTGGGGGGTGTTTGAATGTGCGGGTTTGTGAGTGTCCATCAGACTTGTTTATTATTGTCAAGCTTGTCCCTTAGGTTTGTGCTTCAGTGAATACAGTATGCGTGGTTAAGTTCAAACAGGGTGTGTGTGAGCTTGCGACTCCACAAGGTTTTAGAACTGCTGTCCTCAGGTTACAAAGTGTCAAGATGTTAATGTGAACAAGCATGTAGTCTAGGGTATTGAGTATGTGTAAGGGTGTGGAAAAAATAAAGTTTTCCAAGAGCAAAATGAAAGGATAACACCTAAAACTAATATTTAAAGGATGGTATTTACACCAACCAAACAATAAAGCTGCATTTGCGTTGCTGACGAGTGATCAATGTGAATGTCTAAATTGGACAAATTACAAGACAGTAACATCCTTTCTTCATCATTTGCTATGTTGTCTGGTAAAACAAATATGTTGTTTTTTTGTGAACTAATATGCAACAAGCTGTCTAAACATTTTGCCCTCAGACTGTGAATGGCGACCGAGCGTGGCCCGTTTGGCTTTGTTTGTCTCAGCTGGGCTCGTCCCCTGCCGCGAGTGTTTTGACAGCCAAGACTTGGCCTGTCACCCGTATGAGTACAGTCTGTGTTTTAAATGAGAGGGGGAGTGTGAGAAGTATTGTGCACATGAGTGCACATGGTTGTATGTTCACACTGCCTGTTTACCACTTGCCCTCACTCTGTGTGTGTCTTCCATCTTGAATGAACTTGCTTGATATTTAAAGGTGATATGAGAAATTTTTTTTATTGTATTTTTTTTAAGCTTTTGATATGTCCTTGCTGAAAAAAAGGTATTTCTTTTTTAAAAAATCTTACTAACTCCAGACATTTGAATGTTTGTGTATCATGTTTCCAGAAAAATATATAGCATTACGACTGCTCAAAATAATAAGAAATGATTCCTGGGCACCAAATCAGCAGAATGATTTCTGAAGGATCATGTGACACTGAAGACTGAAGTAATGGCTGCTGAAAATTCATTTTAAAATATATTCAAATAGAAATAAGTCATTTTAAATTGTAATGCTATTTCATAATATTACTGTTTTACTGCATTTTTATCAAATGCAGCCTTGATGAGCAGCCTTGATGTCTTTCTAAAACAATCTTAATTACTCCAAACATTTTGCTGACAGTGTGCGTGTTATTTTGCAGTTTATATGTGCCTACTATGTTTAATATTTTACCTTACATACAGTACATCAAAGTACTACATAGAAAAATAAGACGCGTAGCAGTCGGTAAGTCTGTACCACATGCACAGATATTCTTGTACACATGCTTGCATGCACTAGGCAGATGTCATGACAATGACCAGGACCACAATGAACAAGAAACCTTGACAGCTCAAGTCGGCATAACATCAAGACCACTCAGCAATAACACAAAAGGTTAGAGAGAGAGGGGATTTGACTTTATTGGTAAAGTCGGCATAACATCAAGACCACTCAGCAATAACACAAAAGGTTAGAGAGATATAGCTGCAGCAGTTCTCATCTCTACAGTACTTAGAAGTGGATAATATCCTTGCCAGGCTTCAGTATTAACAGAATAGAAAGTAATTTCCCATTTCTTTCGAAAGGTACATTGGAGTGACCTATACTATTTGTCAAGTATTATATATCACATCCTGTAATACACATCTTCTCTCTTTTTCTCTCTCTCTCTCTCTCTATGGGTAAGGTGCAGTATAATACATTAGGGTAAGCTAACACAGTGGTTCTCTTTTGGTCACCACCTAAAAAGTTCAGGTCAATTCTGATGCTAAAAGCAAATAAAATGCAACTCAACTTACTATCATGCATAGGATCACAAAATAAATATTTTTTTATAAAGAAAGAGGAAACACTTCCCATATCTTATGTTGTTGACTTATGTTGTTATATTTTTTTCTTCTTCATTATTTATTTTATTGTTTGGTCCCCCTTGGATGGGTCCTAAAGCAAAACCAGTTGAAAAGGCATTTAGCTAAGACACACATGGCTTGGTGTGATTAAACAAGCTAAGTTCATCTACATTATAGACAAGTGTGTGTGTTTGCTCAGAGAACTAATGAAATCACAGAAGAACACAGCAAGACCTGTAATTACCTTTTCCTGAAGAGCTGATATTCAGTATCCCTGTAATCCTCTTCCAGTTTATCTTACAGACAGAATCAGATGCAATTATCTGGACTCAGAACAGATAAAACATGTACAACTCAAAGGACAGGCTGCTCTGCTGATGTTACATTCATGGTTACTGTCGCTCTCACTTAGCCATGTAAGAATGAGGAGAGTTTGGTATTCAAGAGTTTGATCAGAGATGTTGTTCAGTGGCAAGTTTTTGTATAAAATTGCATGAGACAGTTGGTAGGAGGAAATGGAGCAGAAATAATATGAGGAATAAAGAGAAATGTGTATGTATATGTTAAAAATATGAATTGTGACCCATACTGTACCATTCTTAGATACAGTCTCGGTCTGTATTGTTCCTCGGGTAAACGGGTTCACTAACGTCTCCAGGAGGTTTTCTCTCAGCCCAAATGGCACTAGCAATCTCTGTTTGGTTTATAGTACAAGTTACAGTCAGTTTGTGGTCTGAATGAGATTAACTTCATGGTTGTGGTGATTTCTGATAAGCTTATCTGGCTGTTCTGCTGTATGTGTGTGTATTTCTGTCAGACAGGCGCTGGATCTGGGAGTGTGACAGTAAAGCCGTGCTAATCCCACACTATTAATGCCGCACTACAGATGCTGGACCAATATGAAACAAGATTAGTCTTTCCCCTTTTCGTTCTTCTAACACATATACAAGCAGTGATTGATGATATTCTGTTACAAACTGCTGTTTTTGGGATGCTGTTTTCCGCAACTACTATCAACAGTATTATATATTGATATATATGTATATAATATATTGATTTCTATTAAAATGCATCCACATTTCAACTTTGTTTTATGTTTTCATTTTTAGTACTTCTCAAATGTGTTTATATAAAGATTTATTGTTGTAATCTTGTCTCAGACCTAGAATTTAACTCTTAAAATATCAAAATGCATTACATTTTTTTACTATGCAATAATTTGTTTTTAATCTAACTGTAATTCTATTTAAAATGATGCAAAAACATGTCACAAAAACCTTTCACTTTGCTACAGTATATGAGATATTTCTTCAGGAACAACTTCAGATAAAAACACTCCTGTGTGCCGTCAGTCAGCTATTACAGTTTTTTAAAATGGCTTGTCATAATATACATGACATATCATAGGCTGCCATGCATGTCTTTAAGCACTTGCTGTGTCATTATTTTCAGCTGTAAGGGTAAATTTGTCAATGTCAGACAGATCTTTGTCACGGACGGGACTCCAGTCTGATTAACGAGTCCCATTAAAACCGAGGATGAGAGAGAGAGGTCTGGTGGCGTGATGGATGTGGTCAGTAACCTTCCTTATTGCTGTGATCAATTTCCTCCTTTAGAAGACATATCAATACGTTATCTGCTGCTTTCCAGATCCATTAGGTATGCAAAAGCTGTCAGGAAAAAAATATAAGGGTTACTTATGTCTGTTAATAGTCTGCATTTATTATTGTTCTTTTAGTTACAATGAATTTGACCTATTTTTTCCTGTACATTTGCCAGTAGTAACGTTCTAGAATAATAATCCGCCCTTGGAGAGTATAACAGGATTTTAAGAGCCTTCAAAAGCAATTCAGTACTCAAAAAGGAAGTGTGGAGAGAGAATTACAAAAAGACAAAGACTGTCGAGCTTCAAAGAGAAATTGGGTTGAAAACAGGATGCGCAAAGCAAGAGAAAGCGGTGGGCATTAAAAACAGAATTCGTTTAAAAAAGTGGTAAACACTGAGAGATTCGAACAGAAGCTATGTTGGTTTATATGTTTGAGCATCTTTCCCAAGCTTAAGTGTTATGTTCTAAATAGCATCAGGTCCTCATTAGTGCATGTTTGCTGTTTAATTATTGATCTGAATGAGAGATCCAGAGCCCCAGATTGTTCGACTGTCTCTGCTAGCTGTAACCCCATGCTGCTTCACATTAACATGCTAGCACTAAACTGACTGATCAGTGTGTCCTCTTCTCTTTGTCCCTTCATCCACCACCACAGACGTGTGTACCTACATCTAACACTAGTCCTCGCCACACACAAAAATCAAGCTGGGAATATATTACCACACAGATACACTATACCTCCATATTTGTTCATTTATTCAGTAAAAGAAAATATTTACTAATGTTTATACAGAAATCAGTCATTGCTCATTTATTAATTAAATCAATTATACAGTACTGTTCAAAGGTTTGGCATCAAGGCTGCATTTATTTAATTGAGAATATAGTAAAAACCATTATTTTGTGAAATGATGCAATTTTTATGTATTTTCAGTATCACATGATCCTAGGCTGATTTAGTGCTCATGGAACATTTCTTATTATTGCTGTTGTTGTTGAAAACAGTTGTTCTGCTTCAGAACATATTTTTTGGAAACAGTGACATTTTCAAGATTCTTTGATGAAGAAAAAGTTCAACAGAATTAATTTAAAATAGTAATATTTTGTAACACTATAAATGTCATGCTAGATCATATGATGGGGTTGTAGATGCCATTTTACGATAGGTGTCCAAAATGTGAAATACTTTACACATCATGTAGGTAGATACTTTATTTGATATTCACATTTTGAAAATCGATTAGTTGGTGTGTCTTAAAAACCATTCAAGTAGGTTTCCAGGAGTCCTCTTGTTTATAGGGTCATGTTCATCTGTATTTAGTTATATATCATGGACACTTGATTTTCATGAAATATTCAGTCTCACATCTAGCCATGTTGATTTTGCTGAATGTTTTGATTGTTTAGGTTTTTATCAGTTGCTGACTTGCAGTTCTAACCCCTGCTTGAGCAATAAACACATTGTTTAACCGCACAACACATTACTCCCCTTTGCTTGTTCTCCAGCATCCCTCATCTGTAATATATCATCATTTGACATGAATGTGATTTTCCTGTGGAAACTGGGTAAGTGCTTAGCATGCCACCTCAACTGCTCTCATCCATTTTGCATGATGTCACCAGGCACAAATCACCGGAGGATTTAGAGGAATGGATGAAAATAATTAAAGAAGCCTTCAGGGAGAGAGGAAGGGATAAGCAGAGCTTTTCCTCCAGTTTTTTTCAATAATCTCTTTTGTTTTGAAGTGACGAGAGATTCCTCCTTCAGGCTTGGTTTCATTCCAGGAATGAACCTAATTTTAATGAACGTTTTTCTTCACTTAGTGCTTAAAGCAGTTTCTATATATCATTCGCTTCTGTTAAATGTGTTTAATAATGGTAAAACAGACAATTGTGTAAAGTAGCCTTAACCTTAAAAGCATGATTATTTTATATGAAATGGAATTCTTCATGCACTTTCATGCATGCAAAAAAAGGAATCACAAATATATAATGCTGATTGAATGAATGTAATTATTTATTGACTTGGCTTTGTTCACTATTTAGAACAGATAATGTAGTTTACAAAATACACAACTGCTTTATGTATTTGTGTTTTTATTTGACACCTTCAACATTTCTCACATTATCACGGTGTATTCGCTATAATTTAGAAAATGGTAATAAACTCAGAGTTAAACTGTCTCGGAACAAATTCATCTTGATAATGTCAGATACCTTTGATAGAAGGGTATGTAATGAATTAGGTTGAATAGCTGTCAGCTGTTAAATTTAAGTACACAATTTGATAATACCAATTTAGGTCAACCAATTACCGAGCAATACTTAATTTTGTTCAGTCTGTGGTGTAAAAAGATCACTCTAGCAATTAAAGAAAAAACACATGGTCAGGTCAAAGTATCTGAATGGTTAATTTTTGGTCCCAAATGTTACTGGTAGTCCACTGTATGAAGAATTCTTGGGTTTGTCACATTTTTTTTTTTTTTTATATTCTCTTTCATAAATTTACTATAGTGTCCTGCACCCACTAGTAAAAAAAAAATATCAAAAATGATATCTGGTGTCTGAATTGAATTCACTATTGACTGTATAATAAATCCCATTTAAAAACATTAATTATAATGCCCTAAGATATCTGGTATTAACATGTTAAAAGAACACTTTCCTGGTTTGGTGTTGATGAAGGGGTGCTTTAGCCTTTGGGCTCTGAAAGTTCATGAGACAAAAATAAATAAATAAATACATTTTTTTTTTTTTTTTAATGGCGTAAAATTCTTAAATTCATGTAAAACTGCAGCCAAATTCGCTCATCCCAGATGCTAATTTAAGGCTATTTGTTGTTGCTCAGTTAATACTCCAATGCCATCTGTTGAAGCCTCAGCAGAATTCCAGTCCAACCATCATCTCAATGTGTACCACCAACAAATTACTGTGTTAATAGAGGGCACAAATTACTTGGTATTCTACATACTAGTGATGCTGAAAATTAATTAGCACAATGAGCAAAAATGCAAATGTTTAAGCAGTATTAAAGAAATGAACATCAAACCAGCAGTTGGAACTCTCCTCGACCTGTTGGCCATTAAATCTTTTAAGCTAACCTCTCACCAGGAAGTAATTATGAGCATGCCCAACACCACTGTCACATGAGTCTTTCTTTCTTTTGCAGAAGCAGAGTAATAATTTTAAACAGGCATCATCCTATTTCTGCAATATCAGATTTATAGGTCAGTCTCAGCGCAATATTTCTACAGGCTTTACAAGCTAATGAGACTGGGAAAAAGGGAGGGATAAAGAGGGGCGCGAGAGAGAGATTACTGAAGAAAGCAATCCAGTTGTGCAGTGGTATAGCCGTGTTTTACCACAGGACTTTTTTCTTTCTGTTAAACTTTCACTTTGATGTTGTTTTGGAAAGACACCCCCTGAGAAACCAATGCAGCCTCCAATCAGTACCTTCCCTCATGGAAATAATGAATATTTATCAGTGCTCATTATGTGATGCTGATTATTCATTTAGGATTAATTATTTATGAGCGTCATAACTCTGTGTATGTTGATAATTCTTGGGTTCAGGTTCGGCTGAGGGGAAGCTCATATGTTTTATCAGAGCTGCTGATTCAAGCTGTCTCACTCATCATTTGGTTTGGGAAAAATGAGACCAGACAATCTAACTAATGTTTATATGGGAGGCTCAGATATTGTAATGGAGTCTCCCATGTTGCTGTATTAACATTTAATACTGCTATGCAATACTGCTTTCATAGAATTGAGAATTTCTCACTAAGGAAATTAAAGCTGAATTCTCTTCTGGCAGTTTGTATTAGTGAATCACAGAACCACGCTGATGTCTTTTAATTGAAATTGAAAACACAACGCACAATAAGCACATAATTGTTTAGCCCGAGTAGGCCTATGTCCCCAAGGTCAAAGTCTTCTGCTGAATTTCACAGCTCATTTCAACACCTCCATATACTGCAGCATGTACCAAACAAGTCTGAACTAACTGAGAAAAATAGATTTTTGCCTGTTTATTTCCATTAAATAGCTTTAGATGTATTCCTGCATTACAAACACGCACGCAGAGCCATTTGAATGACTGTTTCTGTATAATATCATGAATCCAAGGTTTGTTGAAAACCCATTAAGAGAGTGACATGCAGTTTTCCATTAAATATGTATTAGCTGGGTTATGCACAGAGAATGATCCTTGGGGAGTTTCTTTCTAATTAAATGCACTTTAATGTAAAAGCATTACTGAGCGTGCTGATTTACTCAGATATATTGTACCGGAGAGAAATAAGGTCAAAATCACTAGATTAAAATGAATTGAGCCATTTATTATTGTGCTGGAGACTGCACATCTGAAAATATTGGCATGCATGCTCTTTTTGTTACTGCTTTAGAATAAAAAGCGATTTTGTTCTTTCCATATTTACAAACTCCTTTGTATTGAATTTGAGTCTGTTTTTCTATCAGTATCACTTTCTATCCATTTCAACTTCTAACACACATTTAAAAGTCAAAGAATTAAATTGTGATTAAGATGTTTACCTTTTTATTGATACACATGATGCATTATTAATTATATAATCAATTGCAGGGCTTACATGCTTTGACTGTGTAATATAATCATGCATATTTAATGCACTATGGGAATTTGAGAAAGTACCGCATTCCGTCTAACAATCATACAGCACTTCAGCATTAGAAACTAAAAGCTGTACAGAAACTGTCACATCTGCAGCCTTGACTGAATGGAAAATTCTGCTTCTGCTGCTGCTGCCAAGTCTGCTTGAATGGCGCTTTATTAAATTTTGGAAGTGTGTGTGTGCGTGTGTTCTAGTTTGTGAGAAGCAGGTATGGATTCACCTCCTTTCAAAGGCATCACTTTTGTTCGGAGAGTTTGACGGCTGTAAGAAGCCCAAAAGAGTTTTGCTAAGCTCTGACAGAGCACTCACTGGAACCTTCTACAGATCAAATACAGCTCACATGTATGACATGAGACATGCTCCAATTGAGACGTCTTTACCAGGATCTGTTTATTCTGGTACAGCAATGAAAAAGACAATAGAATAAATCTTAATTTAGTTAGTCCATGTTTATAAAGGATTTTATAGATGTGTTTCCATTAGTTCACATACAGTATAATTCCTTCATTAATGTATCTAGTATTTATTAGTGTGCTTGCTAGTAAGCAACCACTTTGAAAACACCCAGAACTTCCTTTATTTTTTTATTATTTGATTACTGCCTTTGCTTTCAAACTGTATTCCCTAGCTGTTACATACTTCAAATATAAGTCATTGTCATTTACTGATAATCTTCCTTTATGTAAACCGTATCCACTGTCATTGTATGGAAAAGAACAGCTCAGACATTCCATCCAACTTCTCATTGTGGGAACAAGTGAGAGACAACAATGTTGAACTGATACGTGATGATAGAATTCTCTTTTGGATGAACTGTTCCGTTAATTTATGCATCCTTTCTTTCTCTGTTGTTGCCTCATGTATCTCTCTCTCTCTCTCTTTCGTCATCCTTCTCCTGGGATTTCACCAGATTTTATTCTTATTGCAGTGATGCAGTAGAGGGTGAGAGAGGTCTCACATTAGAATATGCATGAAGTAGCTCTGCGGATTTATCGTCGCGACCAATGAAGTGCACCTTGCTGTCGGAATTCTAACAAGGCTAAAACCTTGGCTTTCACCTCTTTTTCCTACTGTTGCGCTCAGCTTTATTTTGGCACCACGAGTACTGTCCAATTATGCAGCCCATCACACATCTGTATCGCTGCATTGTAAACACAACGCTTGCACCTCGTAAAAGATATCTGAAAATGAGCGATTACCCATTCAGCTGGGTTTATTTTCAACCCTGTGATCTCCGGGGTGATTCTCAAACCCATGTAAAACTTTTGAAGGTGACTGTTGATCAGTTCCTTTGAACACCTGCTGAATGAATGGCTGAGTCGATCACAATGTACCTTAGGGCTGTGAATATTCTCTCGTCTGCTGGCAATATGAACCGGCCTTCACAGGCACAATAGAATCAGCACACGGAAAAAGCTATTCAGAACCAAACAAAAGAGGCTTAATGGAGAATTCAGCTCGTAGTCTTATTTTTACCACCTTGATTAAAAGGAGCAGAGAGCAGAGAGGATTGTGATTTGCTTCAGTATTTGGGTTGAGGAATAGAGGACAATGAAGGACATCTTCACGGAGAGCTTGCTGCTTTCTCACAGGGCTGCGAAGGTCTCAATAGCTCTCAAATGAAAAGTCCCGTTCAAGCAATAGAATAGGAGAACCCTGCCTGGTAATTCCATCTTATCTTATGGCCTAAATCTGTTAGTTGTTTTTTTGTATCTCATTTATTTATTTATTCGATTGTCCTATCAATAGAATAATTCCAACAGGGTAGCTGTTTAATGGATTGTGAATGTCAGCTACATCATTATGCATTGAAGTGTAACCTTCAAGATAATGTGATTTTATATATATGTATACCTTGGGCCCTATGAAATCCGTATTATTTTTTCCTAAATTCCGTTTTATTTTTTTCTAAATTCTGTTTTTTCCGTTTTAATTTTTCTGGATTCAATTTTTTTCATTTTTTAAATTTTCTCCACTCCTTTTTAATAGTTAAATTAAAGTTTATTAATCAAAAAGCAAGTCTAATTAATTAAAACCATGAAACTTATACATTTTCACATCAGTTTAATAAAAGTTTAACAAAAATTACATGTTTAGGGCCCTATGAAATGTTTTATTTTTTTTCTCACCATATATTTTATTGTTAACATATTCTGTGTTTTAGCATGTCTAATTATTTGAATGTATAAAACAACTTAATTTTTTTTTTTTTTTCTTAAAGTAGCCTTATGAATTTTTTTCCCCTCAGAAATTCTGTGATGTGTATTTAAATTTGTCTGGTTCTCAAATCAAGGCATAAAACATTAATTTCATTTATCTTTTAATTGCTGAAAATTAAGCAAACTTTTTTTTTTGGCAAACAAAGGGGATTTACTATTAAAATTGAAACATGGAAGAAATGTTGTGTGATTATTCCTTAAAAAATATTGTTTGTTTCATTTTAGTAGTAGTAGGCTATGTATATTCTACTGAAAAATAGACTTTAAATCAAACCGGACTTTTATTTTGACGGGTTGCCGTGAATACCTTTACAGTTCTGTGTATGTGATATGCTAGTTTTACTCAAATTAAACGATCAAATGCTTATGAAGTGACTTTCAGAGCAGTTCTGGAGATATTGTTCATGTGTTTATGTCCTAATTCAGTGAGACAGCAGACACTGAAATCACTGCGAGTGTCACACGTGCTTCAGTATGTGTAGTAAATGAAACCGACCGTCTGTGCCATTCACTGGTAACGTTACTATTGTAACAGAGAGATGCAGAACATGCAGGATTCATATTTAGATCAACTTTTACTTACCATATATGAGGGAGCCACTCCCTGATGCAAACGTCATGTCTGCCAGCCAATTGGGGCTGGCGTAATGGAATTGGGCTTCTGAGGAATATGCGGAAGGGGCATATCCCATAGTGGGACACCGAAGCCTATGCTTGAAAGAGAACCCCCATACAGACCTGCCTGAATCCCCACAAACCTCCACAGCTTTCAATCTGTCAACTTAATGACTTGCAAAGGTATAATGAGCATATGTGTTTGTGTGTTTTTACTACAGCTCTGTGACATTTCTTTTGTTGCTGTGTGCTGATTTTCAGTAGCCTTTGTTCCAATGTATTGATCCTTCAAAAGGCCAGTGAAGGGTTCAACTGTGAGATGAATACAGATGATATAGCAGAAACATGAACATGTGAAAAGATCAAAGAGTGCCACACTTATATTTTTGTATACCAAGTAATTTTAATTGAAAGTCAATATTTAAGTCTCAAGATTTAAGCAGTGTTGACGTCTTCGCTAATTTCATCACTTGTTGCTAAGCTTACGCTGGGTTCCTATAATACTTGAAATTGTTTTCTTATTTATGAAAAAACTATATGCTATAGGTTTATGAATAATACATTGTATGTTTGTAGGATGATGGCTAACAATTCAGGAGTGAGCTGTGTTGTTCTGTATCCAGGCATCAGTAGTTCCATCAATCTGAATATATGTGGATTTATGAATATGAATGTGTTTTGTTATTATAGAGTCTGGCTTATTAATTTCTGTCAGCTGGTTGATGAAGAGCTCCTACTGTTTTGGGTCAAGTGCCCTTTTGAGCCATTCTGTTATGCTGTTGTTCATCAAAATAATCTGGGATGTGGCTTTCATATTATTTTATATTAACCTCTTGAAGCCGAATGTGTCATTGGGGTCACATTACTTGCTGAAAGCTGTAGTGTAGATCTCACTGATCTCTTCTGGTTTAAACTATTTCAAACATCACACAAGCTTTAGAAGTCTGCACCTGCATTTTTTTTTCTCATTAATTCATTAAATATATGTGTGCATTGTTGCTATGTGTTATTGTTTATCGTTGTTACAGTTCTAATGGTTATATCGATATTCTTTGTTTACGTTTTAAATCGTTTTCTCTTTTCTTCTTTTCTTAGGTAAGTTTGGAGCTTACATCCTTCCTGTTTTTACCTGTTTGGTGAGTAGGTTATGTATAACTATGCATGTTTTAGGGTCTAGAATATTTAGGTTGATATGTCAGTCAGATGTGTAGAATACACAGTTTTGTGTTTTTAATTTTTTTTATTAAATTTTTTTTTGTTTATTTGTTTATTTTTTTATTTGAGTGATTCATGTTTCCCAGTCAACAGAAAATATGAAGTGCTGCTGCTATTAGGGATATGCATGTTGGTTCTATGTCTGTTGATATTGCACATTGTTTTGTTTCCTAATTTTTTTTAACACTCAAAGTTAGTATTTAAATATATTAACAATTGAATAATGTTGTTTTAGGCAATCTTCAGAAAATTTCAAAATTAAAATCTATTTTTCATACTGTACATTATAATGTTGTGATGCCAAAATGTACTTGTGGCATTTAAAACAAATGATTATTCCTGTTATTTTTTATTTCCTAAGACAAATTTGTATAAAATTTTAATATCTGCAATTTAATGGTTATGCAGCATAACATTAAAATAATTATCATCCAATTTTAAAACCTGTGCATCCCTAACTGCTATGTTCTTAGACATGACACAAAATGGAATAGTCACACCCTAATGGCGACATTTTGGTTTATTTTTCATAATTAATAAAACTGCCCTTCATCAGATCAGCCCTTGCCATACAGTGTGATTCAGTGCAGAATTTTCCACTGGTTATGAGGCTTTGGCTTCTGCAGCCTGTGATTATCTGATCTGTGGTCAGTTCTTGGTCTGGGGAGCAGACACTTTCAGACGGCCAGCGGCAAGTATCACTCTAACTTCGGTTAACCGGTCACTAAACCCACGACCTTGTCAAGATGCAGTGCGATAGACGTCAGTGCTGAAGTGGAATTTAAACCTTGCGCAGACCACATACAGACACTGGTTGGTAAATTTAGGGGAGGATAAATTGCAAATTACAGGTTTGCCTTTTTCCTGCTTCAAATTCATATGTTGAGATTTTTTCTTTGACTTGTTTCTGGTTGCTGTCTTTCTCTGAAATACCAGGCATCTTATAGCCAGTTGGCAGCAGAGGGATGTTCTAGAAGGGTTGTACATGGGCTTTTTGAAACTACTTGCCCTGTCTTCAACAAACTAATATACGTGCATCCATTACATATCCTGTTTAAAATATCTAAGTCCAATCTTCCATTAGTCCATCTTTGTGACATTATATTTATAACTTGAGTATTTGTGTCATTTTATGTCATTTTAATATTATGTTTGAATATGTAGCTGTCATGGAATTACATTATATAAGATGTAGAATTTATAGATATTACAGCAGATCTAATATTTATAGAATGAATGAATGAATGAATAAAAGACAATATTCTTAAAATCCATCCTCAAAGCTCTGCAATAATGAGAACATTTATTATATATATTTTGTGATTTTCAACTTCACCATTCCTGTATCCTTCTGAGATTCTCACAGCTGTTACTCCTAATGGCTAAAGGCACTTCATACTGTGGAGCACATATGTTGTTGTGAATGATATTCACAGCTTAGACTCAGTTATAACATCAAGTAAAATCTTGTGGTAGTTTTGTAAGGGATATATGTTATTGCTGCTGAAGAGACATGATCTCACACCTTAAGCAACAAATAGAATTTAATGAATGATCTGCCCACATCATTATTAGATGTTTTATCTACTTAATGTTGCTCCAAGATCAGGATTTTGTAGACTAGAGAAATAGTGTGGTAATTACTCTGCATTTATCCTATGACAGCTCCTGGGGTTTAATTGCTCTAATTATTTGATTTAAGATAGGGGCTTCTTGACATTTTGGTAATGAGCAAATTTTCTATTGTTCATTTTTTGATTGTTAATGTCTAATGACTAAATTGCATGTTTATATCAAATAAGGGGTAAGATTACTTCTGTGCAAGTGATCATGTCTGTCAAGGATGATGAATAGAAGATCATTTTTATAACTATAGTCATTTTGCACTCTGTGCCTATAAAACAAATGCACAGCTAAATGTTTATGTAATGTTTTGTGGACAGGAAATGTTCTGGTCGGAGGACCTGCATCTGTATTCCTCATCTTTTTACAGATGCAATCAAAAATGGAGCTCTTTCTGAGTAGTAAATGTAAAACATTCAATCTGTGGAAGATTCTTCTAGTGGTTCACAGCTAAAGACTGACTGGGCCCCTTATTTCTGATTCTGTTTGATTAACCATTCTGTTTAGGCTTGTTTGGTGTGTTGCACAGTGCTTATCTCTGGGCTTGCTTGTCATGTGGCATTTTAGCAAGCACTGTGCCATTCCTTTAGCATCAGGCCTTCAGCGTAGGTCCACACCAGTAGTGTAGCCGGATCAAAGATATGCCTCAAATGTGCTGAAAATCCACATTTCAGTGGCACTCTGGTCTGGTTTGGTGATTTTGGGCAACAACGAAATATTGATTAAAATTCAGCTGTTTTCATTCCACATTCCTCACATCCCTGTACTGTGGTTATATATATGGACTTGTGTAATAAAAGAGCTTATTTGAAAATTGTGCTTTTTTTTTTTTTTTTTGCAAAGCAAAAAGTTCATATGCAAACAATATTCAGATATATAGAGACAATCAGAAATCAAAGTACCTTCACTCATACTCTTCTGTTCTCCTTGTGTGTGTGTGTGTGTGTGTGTGTGTGTGTGTGTGTGTGTGTGTGTGTGTGTGTGTGTGTGTGTGTGTGTGTGTGTGTGTGTGTGTCTGTCTGTCTGTCTGTCTGTCTTTTTGATGTAGAGAGATACCCTAAGGCTTCTTTCATCTCTTGTCTGAGATAAACTCAGAATTTTCCCCAGCAAGCACTTTTTGCTTTGTCAACTCAAAAACAGACAATTTAGTAGAAAGGTCTGTTACTCTTTTTTTATGGAAAGTATTATGTTCACTGAGCACAGAAAATAGGCTTTTATTAAAACTTAGAAAAACTTATATGTGAACTTATATATGTAATGTTTATATGTGAAGAGACTGACACTCCAGTCTTCTTATGAACATATTGTAGCATTATCACCTGCTGTATTAATTTCTATGATAATGATAAATCTACACACAGCAGGTGTGTGTGGGAGGGAGAGAGAGAGAGAGAGAAACTCTATATATTGAATATAAATCATAAATTCTCAAAAAAAAAAATATTAATTGTATTAAACTGCATATCTATCCATTTGTGTGTCTGGTTACTTCAGCATTTTTGTTATCTTTAGGATTCTTTAATGGATAGATAACTGCATTTATTGGAAACCAAAATCATTTCTAAATATATGTCTTTATTCTAATTACGAAGGCATGGTATAGCTTCTCTACAGTTTATGGACTCCAAGTGTCTAATTTGCAAGTCATGGTACATTTCATGGGAGCTTGAGCAACGTCCCCAGATTTAATATGAGATGGAGTCGGCTCTGATGTCTCGATGTAAGCTCAGTCGTGCATGTGCTAATGAACGTGTAAAGCTTTGACAGAATCAGAAACAGAGATTGTGAGATGACAGTGATATTTTAGATTGACCTTTTCATCTCATCCTACACATCTGGATGTCTATATATGAGTTTCATATGTCAGCAGCACTACACAAATCTTCTGTGACTAGTCTGTCATAAGGCAGCGGGATTTGAGAAGACATACTCTTTAAATGACACTTCACAGGGGTCAGGATCATACATTTGTCCAAATATCACCTTGGGGGGACTGAATGAGACATAAATGTCAGAAGAAGGTGTGTGCTGTCTGCGTCTATCACTTTAAAGTATAAAGGACAAACATGGCATGATTAAAAGAATAGTTCAACCTAAAATTAATATTTGCTGAAAATTTACTCACCCTCAGGCCATTCAAGATGTAGATGAGTGTGTTTCTTCATCGATGGAAGAACAGATGAGATCAGCAATATATCCTGAATAGAATCCACTGGTGAGCAAGTGAATGCTCCAATCCATTAATTAAAGTCTTGTGAAGTGAAAAGTTGTTTGTGAATTTTTTTTTATTTATTTATTTATTTATTCTTTTTTTTTTTTTTAATAATGGACTAAATTTTGGCCAGAATCTAAAGTTAAACTCCCTAATGAGAGTTGTTTCTTACAAACTAAGCTTTTTACTTCACAAGATGTTGATTGATGGACTAAAGTTGTGTTGATTGCTTGTGGATTATCGTGATGTTTTTTATCAACTGTTTGAACTCTCTTTCTGACGGCACCCATTCACTTCATATGATCCATTGGTGAACAAGTGATGTAATGCTACATTTCTCCAAATCTGTTTTCCGATTAAAAACAAACAAACTCATCTACATCTTGGATGGCCGAGGGTGAGTAAATTTTAAGTAAATTTTCAGTTTTGGCTGAACTGTTCATTTCAAGGAGTGATAAATATGCAGCTCAAAATGTACTAACTCTTACTCCAAAAGTTTGCATAAAACAGCATGTTTCGTGTTTTCCAGCATGATATGAAAATGATCCAAAGAGCATCTTAAGCTTCAGTGGAACAAAAACATCTGACCGTCTGTACGACTAGTCACATGTTAAGTATTACAAATTGTATATCAGTAAAATCCAAAAATAGTGTATGAATCTAAAATATTTCCACAGATTTTAAATATAGCATCAGACCTTTGGTGTAGTACAAGCAAATAGTGTTTATAAAACCCATTTTAAGACACATTTGTGATTTTTACCATGCATACTTTCATGATCATCTTATGTCCTACTTGAGACACAACTTACTTTCAGAGCTCAAGCTGTGGGTCACACTGACCTTGGATGTCTTTCTTTGCTTGGAAACAATTTACACACACATACACACACAGTCCGATTCTTCAGTCCACAGGTATCAACACTTCTCACATACAGACACATACTGCTGCTTTCTTCTTGAGAGGCCATATGCTTGATTTGACAGTTACACATGAGGTTAAAGGTGAAGTGATGCACCATATGTGTGTGTCACATCTAACATACATCTACTGTCTGAACATGTGCTCACGTACCAGTGTGTGTACTATGAAGAAGCATACATTTAACTTATATTCAGCATATCTTTTAATTATTTATATCGAATAGAACATCTCGTGTCAGGTTTGTAGGTTAAATAAATTTTTCATTTTCTACATACAAGTTAATAGTTTGCGTTCTGCAATGTTATGCATCGTTTTTGCAGTTATGTGTGCATTGTCAACATTCAAGGATGCATGTAGGAAACCACACAGAGATGCACACTGTGCATAAATTGAGCAGAGCGAGTGGTTTAGCATGCTGCACACACACAGATTTTGTTTGGCAGTGTGGTTTTGCAAGATTCACAGACTGTGGAAGTCTAAGCTATAGGACAAGCCAAGTGTGAGCTATAGGACCACAACTTTATCCAGCCTGACTGAAAAATGAATGAATAATGCATGTGTGTCTAGTAGAGCAAAACCATCTTTTTCTCTTGGTCTCTCTCTTTCTTTGAGTTAGTCTTATTTTTTTATTTTATGCTATTCTACCTTATTTTCCTTGGTATTTATAAGGGAAAAGTATGGTGGCTGAGAAGTGCAAAACAGATTACAATTCTGAAAACAAAATAACAAATTACAAATGCAAATCTAAAAAACAAAATAACAATTCAGAAAACACATCAACAATTCAGAAAACACAACAACAATTCAGAAAACATTATAACAAGTCAGAAAACACAATGACAAATTTGAAAACAAAATAACAAGTCAGAAAACACAATGACGAATCAGACAAACCAGAAGAGGTAGGTATAGTTTGAGACAGCATCATTGGTTTGGGATTACTCACCGCTGACAGGACGAGACATCTGTCAATCAATGTATACAGAAAGAACCAGCTTAAGAACAGCAGAGTCATGGTAGAAAGTTCGGAGATGGTCTTAAAGTAGCTCAATTTAAATGTATTGTATGAATTGCGCTTACTATGGAATAAAACATACAGAGTGTCTGTTTACACTTTGTGCAAATAACCTGCCTTATTGGAAATAACTCTGCCCTCCAACATGTGTTAACACTTTAATAGCCATTTAAATTGATCAGCTCCGGTGGTGCAGGTGGTTAAGTGTGTGCCCTTGGCTTTTTGACACAATTGACCTGGGTTCGATCCCGTCTTTTCCCAAACTTTTTTTTCTCCCTTTTCAAATCTCGTATCACATCGTAAAGGCATTTATTTTCAATAAAAATTAAGGAAATAATCAAAAAGGTGAAAATAAAATATAGGGTAGGGTTAGGGAAGGTGTAGGGAGGGCTTTATTGTACCAATAAGGTGGCATCCATTTAATAATTTGAATAAAAATTATAATTTGCACTCAATACGTTATTATTGCATACTGTTTTATAATATATTACAATACTGAAGTGCAGATAATTGCCACTATTTGCAACAAGTAGTATACATAGCAGAAAATCCTGCTATTTTAACATATTGTAAATAGGTATTTGCACTTAGTATAAATAGCATATTGCTAAAAATACTGCTATTTTCACTTAGTGTAAATAGAATTGATTGCTAATACGAGATTTGAAAAGGGAGAAAAAAATGTTTGGCAAAAGGCGGGATCGAACCCGGGTCAATCGCATCAAAAAGCCAAGGGCACACACTTACCCACCTGTGCCACTGGAAAGTGTACATAGACACTCTGTATGTTTTATTCCATAGTAAGCGCAATTCATACAATACATTTAAACTGAGCTACTTAAAGACCATCTCCAAACTTCCTACCATGACTCTGCTGTTCTTAAGATGGTACTTTCTGTATACATTGATTGACAGATGTCTCGTCCTGTCAGCGATGAGTAATCCCAAACCAATGGCACTGTCTCAAACTATACCTACCTCTTCCGGTTTGTCTGATTCGTCATTGTGTTTTCTGACTTGTTATTTTGTTTTCGGATTTGTAGTTGTGTTTTCTGACTTGTTATAATGTTTTCTGAATTGTTGTTGTGTTTTCTGAATTGTTATTTTGTTTTTTACATTTGCGTTTGTAATTTGTTATTTTGTTTTTAGAATTGTAATATGTTTTGCACTTCTTGGCCACCATAGAAAATTTTATGTTATTATATTATATACATTATGTATAGTGTATATGAAGTGATGTTTTCTTTTTTTTTCTCAAATTTGGAGCTTTGTTCTGTCTTCTCTTGTTCTTGAGAGCATTTCCTCTTTCTGTAAGCTTCCAGCTGCAGAACCCATCCATTTAATCCTGTTAGATAGACCGGGCTTAAAGCTGAGGATGTCTTCAGCATCTTGTGCTGGAAGGCACTTTTTCTCAACTGGATAGGGACCAGTAGCTGTTTGTCATCCAGAGCAGCAGTACTGAGAGAGAGAAAAGAAAAAAAAAAACACTCACAGAGGTGAGATAGTAAGAAATTGTTATTCTAGAACATTTCCCAACATTTTCGAGGAAATTGCCAAAAGAGACAGAGCCTTGGGCAAAACACTGGTCAGAATGAGTGTTTGATTTTTACAGTTCCCAGGTTAAAACAAAAGAAACTCCATTTACTTTGCACTTTATTACAAGCAACCAACACTATAATATAGGTTTATAATATTTTATATATAAAAATATGTTTATATTTATGTTTATATAAACATTATATTTTTAAAACCAGTATTACATAAGTATTATATTTATTATTATTATTATTATTATTATTGTTTTGTTTTATTTATTTATTTTATTTTAGACTATGAATATGTTTTAGAGCGAGAGCAAAAAAGACAGCAAGAGAAATATATACAGTATAGAGATGGAGAGACTACATTGACCTGCCTGAAGCCAAATATTGTTCATGCATTTAAATAGGAATATTATTAAAATGGCGGATGAGCAGTGTATGTTTCATTCTGAGCATCAAGTGAATCTGGTAAGAAAGCATTAAAGGTGGCAGACCAGTTCAGGTGAAACTTTTCTGCCAAAACCTGAAGAATCCATCACGCTGTTTGCTTAAAATGGTCATTTATTATAAATCAAGTTAGATGACAGCTCGTATGATTGTTTCAGGTCCAGAGAGGTAATCACATCCTTCTCAGATGATGAATACATCAATAAGAACTGTATAGTGCTCAATATAAGTCCACATCTAGCCACCAGCAGATGCTGAAAAGCAAAAGTGCGCTCAGGAAAATGACACCATCTGGAGCAATAACAAGAAATCTTATTGAAAACAGCACAAAATGACCTTTTCAGCATCATAAAACAACATAAATGAAATTTTAAGATGCCCAAGAGCAATATCTGGGAGTGTCTGTCTGTAATATAACAAGAATAGCAATATCTGTGTCCCCTTGGTAGCATATGCATGCACTGAAAGTTACTGAAAGAAATATTAGAAGTGGTCAGTGATTCAACACCATTGTTTTATAAGGATGATTTACTGTAGCCATGCTCTTAATCAGCTCAGTTTTATCTCTTTATCTGCTGATAAAACCAAACACGGGCCCTATAGCCTGGCTGATATTTTGTTATAATTGAACTCTCTCTCACACACAAACACACACACAAGTTAAGATGATTTCTGTACTTTGTCCTCTGGGTTCTGAAATGAGCTGTGCATGTCTTTTAGAGATAAATAAGAAAGCTCATGCTAGACAAATAATAAACATTTTCTATTCAGAAAGCTAGACAAATAATTATTCAGAAAGATTGATTACAGATAGATTGGTGTGTGAACAATGCAAATAAAAAAAAATATATATTCTTGTTTTCCTTTAAAAGCCTCTCGTTAAAATAGTTAATGCTATTTATTATGCATATTAATTTAATATAGTTAACATTTTTATGCATATCAATATACATTATGAATACAGTGTGTCATGCAGTTTGTTTCAAGTACATTTTCTTTCATTTGAATATTGTAAATATGATTTTCTACTGGAAACCAGACAAAATGCTGATTATGAACATGTAAATCCCAGTCAATGTACTTTTAACATACGTTCAGATGGTTCAGTCATTGATTATGAGCTTTGAAGGCCTGAAGACCAGACATCTATAAGAACTGACGTGTGCTAGCCCTGGCTAATTACTTAAATGAACCGAAATCTATAAGCACTTTCAAATGCCATTAGCTTGAGATACGGTATAATAAACATAGATGATTAGATGCGCCACAGGGTAAATAACACTATGAAAGTGTTCCATAACAAACAACCATTTGCATTTAATCATAGAAGACTCACTCATTTAAAGGCCCACTCATTGCATTTGAAGTATAATGTACATTTGCAAATCTAAAATGTGACAAATATGGAGTGCATGTTGAAGTATACTGTATAAATAAGTATATTGAATTGAAGGATTGAAGAGGTTCTGTTTGGCAAGAGAGAGGTCAGAAATAAAGTATTACTGTGTTTGTATTACCGGGAGCTGTGAGAAAAGCATTGTGGGTTATTTAAATATCAGTCTGTGCCTCAGTGTTGGTCGTGTTGAATAGACACACACACACACACACACACACCACCACCACCACCACTATAATTGGTGCCCCAACAAAAGACTATTGTTGCTGGCTGCAAATTGTGTTTGCTATTTGTGATGTTTAATGTGATATTTCACCCTGAATTTCATACTGCTACTGCAAAGAATAATGCCTACCAAGTATACGATGACAGTGATTTGCTGCCCTTTGAGTTGTTTTTTCATGATTCTGCACGGTGGTCACCGATTTGATTGTACAGATGCATCAAATGTGTTTGATGTTTCATGCTTCGTCTCACATATTTCACTATTTTATTATGCTTTCTACAGAATTCTGATGATTAGATTTAAACCCAAAATTAGAACATTAAAAAAGTTTAGGTATGCCTTGTGTGAATGTATGTATGTATGTATGTGTGTGTGTGCGCATGTATGTGTGTGTGTGTGTGTGTGTGTGTGTGTGTGTGTGTGTGTGTGTGTGTGTGTGTGTATTGTCTGTGTGTTTTTGTGCACATGTCTGGAACCCATAAAGGAAGCAGGCAGAAAAATGTGAGCTGGTTTGTTCAAGTGGTACATTTCGTGCAGAGCCTTGACCTGACTGAAACTCTCAGCATTGTGACAGTGTCCACATTATGATGTGCTTCCCTACAGTCACGTTATTACAGGGTGCAGTGTTTAAAATAATCACTCAGGCAGACATGAAACAAACATAATGTAGTCAGCGGGGAGCCAGTGACTTCTGTCTGCCTCTCTGAATCAAGATTAATGGGCTTGTGAATGCTACATTAATAGGCTGTCACTTGAGGATACATTTACAAGAGCATGATGATTATCCCGGTTTTACTGAATTTCCTCATTACAGGTGTTTGTGTTGTGCTGAAGATGGGTTAGAGCAGAGTGCAGTTTGAAAAAGCCCGATCCAGAACCTCCTGCACATACAATACCATTCAGAAGGTCAAAAAATGTTTTCATGTTTTTAAAAGAAGTCTCCTGTGGTCACCAAGGATGCGCTTATTTGATCTAAAATACAGTCAAACATTTTTTATTAAATAAATAAATACATTTTATTTTTAAAATAACTTTTCTTTTTAAATATATTTAAAAATTTATTCCTGTGATGGTAAAGCTGAATTTTTATTCCAGTCTTCAGTGTCACATGATGCTGATTTGGTGCTCAAGAAAGATGTCTTCTTCTTATCAATATTGAAAACCATTTTGCTGCTTTTTATTTTTTTATTTAATAGACTTTGTTAACATTCTAAATGTGTCTTTACTGACCCTTTTGATTAATTAAATGCTTTCTTGCTGAAGAATAGTATTAATTTAAATAATTAAATATTTAAATAAATAAATACAAATCTTGATAGTGTACTAGTTTTGTGTGATATCTACTATAGCCTATTCTGTACCTCCTTTGAAGACACATTCATACTTCGGCTTGGGTTATACATTTGTAATGAATCATTGTGTTCTGAAGTGCATTTGACCTTTATAAGTTGCAATGAGGACTGGAAGATACCGGTTAACTGAATATCATTATGGCCAAAAAACAAATGTGTGTGCACGTGTGCTTGTTTGTCTACAGGGTCTCATTAAGTGAGAAAAACAGAAGCTCAGACAGACACAGAAACAAACTGACTGTTTCTATAATTATGGAAAAGTTTTTGTTTTTGTCTGTTTATGAACTTAATCTGTCACTTATGCACAACTTAAAACCAAAATTTGTTGGGAAAACTGAAGAAAACACATTCTTTTTGCATCTCTGAATCCACTGCTTTCCTTGGAATACTATAATAAGGCCACAGTTATGATGGGTAATATCCTTGTACATTAGGAATTGCTGACACAAAGCATTGTGGGAGCCGTAGGCCATAGACTACACTTGATTTAAATGAAGTGCCTCTGAAATATAGTCTCATTTCGCTGTCAGTCACCCTAATGGTTTTACCACTGACAGGCCTGTCATGCTCAGCTCCAGTGTCACGCATCTAATAAAGGCCCTGCTTTCATATCTGGAGCTGAGTTTGGTTCCTGATGGAAGCCAACAAAAAGATTGAACCTCACTGGGGTGTTGCATTTATTTAACATCATGCCATAGGTCTAAATCAGTGAAGATTTGGCTGTGTGTTTGTTTATGCTTTTTATGTGAAGGTAAAATGAATATATAGACCTATACATGAATTATACATCTGTTTTCATTCCATATTAGTTGTTGTTTTCATTGCTCACTGAATGAAATACAGCAGGTCTGTTAGTGAAGGGAAAATAGGAGAGAGAGACTCTATTAATTGGAATTTCTGGGCCACTGAGTTGCTTGAGGCTTTATTATAAAACATTCTCAAAACGAACAAGTTTTATTAATTAGGAGAGAAACCCAACATACGCACACACACCCTCATGCCTTTATATGTTGAGGGGAATATAATAATTCTATATTGGTATTGTTTTCTTTTTAATTTTCTTAACCTAAGGCTTACCTTTCCATTCTTTTTTTTTACCCTGAAAGAGGCTTTAGCCCTGTCTAGTTTTAATGTCATTTCATCCATCATCATGCTGGCTAGCGGTGTGTGTGTGTGTGTGTGTGTGTGTGTGTGAGAGAGAGAGAGAGAGAGAGAGAGAGAGTGCACCAGAGTCCAGTCTTTCAGGCCAGTTTATCCCTCCATCTGTAATTAAAATCACTCATGGAGAACACCACCACCGCTGAACAATGGCATCCATATTTTATTACACGCACACACAACACCTACAATTACAGGCTGAGCCGCTCTTCACACACACTTACACACACACTCCCACGCTCATTTGATGGAATTTATTTTTATCATCCAACTTGAAATTGGGTTTTGACAAAATTGTCACTTTCAAGGACCTAGATAAGATTGACGAGTGTGTGTGTGTGTGTGTGTGTGTGTGTGTGTGTGTGTGTGTGCGTGTGTTTGCTCATACTGTAGCTCTGATTTCTCTTGAGGTGGAGTCATAAAATCTGGAATCACTTTTCATTCTTTCTCTCTTTCTGTCTTTCTAAGATTTCGGACCTTTTACTTTTTTTTCTTTTAAATTATAAGGTCACTGAGTTTATAGTAAGAAAGTGATATGGCTTAGAAACCGGGCTCGCAGGCACACCCCTACCTTTCATTGGTTGGCCAAACAGATAGCCCCATCCCAAAACCAGCACAACATTGGTTAAGCCATTATTGCTGTGTTGGTTTGGTGGTGTTGCTCAAACACATGATTTAATAAAAGCCTATAAATTGTTTATTTATAGTTGTCTCTGTATATTAAGCTGGTAGAAAAAATACACTGTTCAAAGGGTTGAGGTTTTTGAAAGATGTTATGCTGACCAAAGCTGCATTTATTTGATTAAAAATACAGTAAAACAGTAATATTGCCAAATATTTTGTCAAATGTAGTTTATTCCTGTGATGACAAAGCTGAATTTTTTTTTAGCAATTATCACTCTAGTCTTCAGTGTCACATGATCCTTCAGAAGTCATAGTATGTTGATTTGGTGTTCAAGAAACATTTTTTTTTATCACTGTTGAATAAAAAGTTAATAAGAAAAGGATTTATTTGAAATTTTGTAACAATGCAAAAGTATTTACTGATGTTTTTGATCAATTTAGTGCAACCTTGCTGAATAACGTATTTTTGAAAAGATTTTTTCTTTTTTTTTTAGAACATACTAGTATGTTTTAACATTAAAAAAATTGCACACATCAGTTTCAAAATGAGAGGCTTCAGTCTAATATTCATTCTTTTCTACAATTGACAAATTCAAAGCACAACTGTCACAAACTCCTGCCTATAGAGTATATCATCTGGACATCTTTGGCATACTGTTTTGACTGTACTATGGTTTATATTGATCTTATTCTTGAATACTACAGTATACTAGACAGTTCATACACTTGGGTTCAGCTAGACACTTTAAGTTTAAGTTTAACTGATATCTTCTCTCTCAAGCTCCATCCTTCTCTCTTCCTCCGACTGCTTCTAGTCTGACTGATAGACCATTCACACTCATCCTCAAGAGAGTCTCTCTCTCTCACGCTTCTTTAAATCATCCCTCACTTCATTCCAGTCCTTTATTCTTCCCCTGACTCTCACCCTTTACCTCCCAATTCTTCCTCTATCCATCGTCTCATCCCTCTAGAGATCTCTCCTGTCGGCCTGCTTCTGGTAATCACAGACAGGTAGAGACAGATGGCAATACTTCTTCCCCAGTCTCTCTCACTTTATCTTGCTCTGTCTCTCTAATGTCTGAGATCAGAGAGTCTAAAGCGTTCAGCTCAACCCCACAGAAGTTCATCACACGGGGAGCTGACACAGTACAAGCTCATTTAACATTTATTACTGTTATATTTCATGTACTGTTAAGGCTTTTTTATTTTATTTTAGAATTTTTAAAAACCTTTTTGGTGTGGTATTTAGTTTTGAAAGTACTGGTATCCTGTTTTCTTTCTCTCTTTGCTTTTTACAATTAAAAGTATTGTTCGCACAAAAATGAAAATTATCATCATTTACACCGCCTCATGTTGTTATAAACCTGTATGTGTTTTTTTCTTTTTCTTTTTTTATTCATGCAAAATATTTTTTTTATTCCATTTGTCAATTTTTACATGTATTGGTTACACCAATGATCATAAACTGTTCTTTTTAGGTTCAGCTTACACGTTTATGTAATATATTCACTTTATAAGATATATGACAGTGCAGTAAGAAGCAGTAATGGTTTGATGTCATGATCAGAGTGATTTTAGAATATGTGTGTTGAGTTATTCATTTTACTTACTGTCCTTATTTTCATAATACTCTGCTGCCACCTAGTGCTACATCTCTCTCTCTCTCTCTCTCTCTCTTTCTCTCTCTCTCTCTCTTTCGCTCTCTCTCACTCTTTCCTTCTTTCAGTTATCTGCACCACTCCTGCTGTCAGACACAAAAGCCAATCAGTGCTTGTCGTTAAAGAGAGACAATAGTGGAGAGGAGTGTGTTGGTTCAGTCAGGGAACTCACACACGCATACATTAACATCAGTGTTTACATATCCCTCACATAGACACTTAGGTACACACTGGAGAATGAACACAATTACCACACACAGTTTGTCAGACCTAACCTAGTAGTCACAGTCTTCCGATCAAACACACAAACGCACACTCATTTACATATAAATTGCAGTAAGTAGGACAGAAGCTTGTTTAAATTTGATGAGCGCTTTTGTTCAAATGAGGACCGAAAGCACAGGGGTGTCGAATGAATACACTTTGAGCTTCAATGTGTATATGTGTGCAACCTTAGCAATAGTTTGAGGACAGGCTTATCCTCATTTTTGTGCTAGAATATCCACCACTTTCATCGATCATATATTGCATGCTATTGTATGATCTGAATTCATGCTTATCTGATCTATGTTATTTAGCACCATTCCCATGACATTTAGTTTGCATTGATTTGATTGGACTAGTTTATTGTGAACACTCTAACTGTACATCGTCCAAATGATAGTTCAGCAGCACTCAGTGAAATCAGGATAGATGCTGATGCCAGTATTGTTCCATGCTGTTTTTGTAGGAGATATTTGGATCTGTAGACACAGAGGAGCCAGGATTGATTGGAGAGCATCTTAATACCAGACTGGAACAGAGGTTTAAATCTAAACTAGAGCACAGAAATGCTGTTATTACCCATAATTCATGGGATGACTCTCAGCATTCCTTGAAAGAGCAAGCTTTTCTCTTGGCTCGATTACTCAAAACCGCTGTTCTCTTTCCCTGCAATTACACAAAACATTTACTTTTTTTCTTGCTGTTTTACTGGAGCTTCTTCAAGTCATCCAGGAGAAGCAAATGTGCTTCAGTAAAAAACAGATAAGATGTGATTGAAGTACTTTTACAGATTCACTCATTCTGTCATTTGGGTCATTATTGGATCATTTCGCCTCACACCTCATTCACCTTTATACATTTTATGTTGTTTCCTGAATGGCTTCACTCATGGCATGACCAAAATTGTATGATAGACATAGTTATTCTCTCATATTATCTGAAGTGTTTGAAATACCCACCAATCAGCTGTCTCATCTCTTTGACCCTCAACATGACGTATTGTTGGTATTGGCAGACCATATTGGGTGGCCAAAGGGAAAATAAATAAAATGCAGTAAACAAAAAAAAAAAATTATATGTGTGTGTGTGTGTGTGTGTGTGTGTGTGTGTGTGTGTATATATATATATATATATATATATATATATATATATATATATATATAGATATATATATAGTTAACTACGTGATTTGTCAAATGCTAACACTTAGAGGTTTTGAAAAATCTCCAATCTTACGTACAGTATGAGCAATTGTAACAGTTATGCTTGCCTTACTGCTAATTATGAGCAATGAAATAGCTTGCTTTCCCCTTTTTTAATGATTCATTTATTTGTTTATTTCACTTCTTCTTTTTATTGAATAAACTTTACTCTGACTCACTCCAGCAGCTGCTGGTTTTCCTGCATGAAATATCATACTTTCCTTCACTCTTCCCCTTCTCTGTATGTGGGTCATGTATACATGAGAGTTCTTCAGTGAAAAAGAAAAAGAAAGATGTGTGTGTGTGTGTGTGTGTGTGTGTGTGTGTGTGTATGCGTGTGTGTGTGTGTGTGTGTGTGTGTGTGTTTGCCTTTGGGCTGTGTTCTAAAGTTTGAGGGAGGATGCTGGCAATGGTTAACAGTAACAGGAAACGCCAGTCATCCCACTGGAGCCAATCAGCACAGAGTCCAACTGAACCCAGTTACTCTCCACTTCAGCAAGAGATGTTTCACTGTTGCGCTCTCTCCATTGGGACCACAGCTGTGGTCTGTATGGGTGTGTGTGTGTGTGTGTGTGTGTGTGTGTGTGTCTGTGTGCATATTTATTGTCACTTTAAGACACATTGCTGCTGAGAAGTTGTGTGTAACTTGTTGATGTTTATAACCTGAGAAGATGATTCTGTGGGGGTTTATGTATGGTTACCCTGATTCTAGCTGCAATGCATTGTTCTAATTCCCCACCGTCCTGAGAGAGAGAGAGAGCAGGCGTGGAGGAAGCTGTACTGAGGGAGGAGGGAACTTGGAAAAGAGGAGGGAGGTTTAGAGAGAGCAATAGAACAGAAAAAGAAATAAAGACAAAGAAAGAAGGAGGGAGACCTGTCTATTCTGAGTGACATTACAGCACCGATCTCTGTTATAGCGGTGAGTCCTTCTTAAACTCCGGTGGAAACTTTAACAGCCTGTAATTGTGTTGAATATTAATGTTTGAATATTCTCAAGAGTTTCACTTCAAGTAGAGTTGTAGCACTCTGGCAAATATAATAAAAGTCTGCTAACATTCATAGTTTGGGAAATGATAGAGTGTCATAGAAAGTTTGAGAGTTTTGCACTTTTGTGTCATACAGTTTATTTCAGTATGTTAGCATTTGGCTAAGTGGGCATTGTATTGAGTGCAGCAAAATGATGTCGTTTAGTGATGTAGTGATCTCTCTGTTATTAGCCTGTGTCTGCTCTTAAAGGAATATACAAAGTTAAATACAAATTGAGCTCTTGAAACAATATCTGTGGCATGTTGTCAATTACCACAAATTTAAATTTCTGTTCTAATTCTTCAGTTAAAAAACTAAAAATAAATAACAAAATTAAAAAAGTAATGCTCTCAGTTACATGCTTACAGCGGAAGTCTATGGGCCAAATGTACAACAACTATCCCATGGACTTCCATTGTTAGTGAATTGTCAATGTGTTCCTTTGTTTTTCGAAAGGGAGGGAAAAGTCCAAATATTTTTATGTGATACTTGTATTTAAGCTGGATTATTATTTGAACCATTCCAATATGTGGTGTTCAATAGTTATGGTATTCAACGCCTCTGCAAACATTTTATTTTAGACAGCTGTGTGAATTTCATGTTCGAAATTCAAGTTGGGAGTCCTTATTATGTTTTATTATTTTTCTTAATTTGCTTTAAATTGATCTGTATAATAAATCTAATATAGATCTAACATGGACTCCAATGTTAAACAAAAATATAAATCAGTGCGCTTTCAACATTTCAACATTAGCCAGGTTTTGATCCAGTAATTTTTTTTTTTTTTTTCGAAAAAATATTTAGTGCTTCAAAATTTTTACCGATATGGCTGATGGAAATTCCATTTATCGATAAAATTTCTCATGTTTCAGCACAATCTTTTTCCGTTTAACTTTAATTCTTCGCATAAATTCTATATTGATACTTCAAATGTCGCAAAAATTTGTTTGGAAACACTTTTTGTCAAGAAAAGGGGCTTTAACGCTAATAAATGTGTTGTCACATGACAGAATTAGCCTATAAGCAGCATCTGTGTTCATGTTGCTCACGTTAAAGCACCGTTTACCTGTAGTTCAAAAGCGCATTAAATCATATTCGTATTATAAAATTGACGAGTTGCCTCTCAGACAGAAATATCTTAATTTGATGTTCCTTTAGTACGTTGCAAGTTAAAATTTATTCATTTTGTTCTGAAGATCTTGTTTTACGTGGATATTGGAACGATAAGTACAACATTTTAAATTAATTTGTTTTGGCTTGTCAGTCGCTTCTTATATTTTTATTATTGTTTTGTTCTGAGTACTTTTCTACGTTAAATTTAAAATATTTGTTCTGAAATAAGGGGAAATAAAATAGCATGTTTTTTCAATATGTTTGGCTGACTGTATTTTATTATGACAATGAACAAGCTGCGTTGTCGAGTTAATAATGCTTAACTGCATGCGGGAGGCACCGGCATGATCACTTGATTTTTTTTTTTTTTTCCTCTTATAAAAGTGGAAACAACTTACAATAGCCTAATCCTTCATTTGTGCTCATATAAGGTTAAGACATTATTCAAAACTATTCTAAATATTTATTTTATTTGTGTACATTCACAGTAAAAACAAAACATTGTGCTTTTGTAAAATAAAGGAAACAAACAGGATGCCGCTTTCTCAAGAGCGCATCAGAAAAATGAAACGAAATTCTGCATATTGGCTGCTAATTATTGCACAGTTTTTTTCTTTTGTTTTGTTAATTCATTAATTATTTAGAAAAATATATTTCATATATAGGCCTATTTATTTCTTTTATAGCTTTATAATGTTTTTCTCCGTTCGCAGAAGCACTGCAAGTACATGACGTGACCATTTGAATCCTCATGTTCTGTTGCTTATGCTGCTTTTTGCATGTATAAAAAGAAACCCTGGAAAACAAATTTAGGTATTTTTACTGGGTCACAGCCACAGATCAATTCAAATTTCATTTAATTGTAATTGAACATAAACTTGTCGGTTAATGGTTAATAATGGCTTAACAACCGTCCGTTGTCGGTTAGGCTGTAGGAGAAATAAAATAACCTAAATTAATATTCCTATTTCCTAATAAATGTCAATCAGAAAATAATACTAATACAACTGCTTCTGTTTATGATTATTGCTTGCTGATCAAGTATCTAAATAGTCTATAACAAAGTACAACAACAAAAAAACTTAATGACACTTGTTAATAAAAATAATTTTATGTAGGCCTATACAGTTTAATAATAGGCTATATAATTAAGTTTGGTTTCAAATAGATAAAGAACTGGCTACTAGCCTATATAATGTACGCAATATAGGTAAAAATATGTATGGAAACAACTCAAGGGCAGTTTTTTCTTTTTATTTTTGCAATACATCAAAACTTCTGCGACAATTCAATTTTTTTTGTGGGGGGGGGGGGGTGACGTCATCACGCACACCATTTTATCGGTAAAAGGCCAGTTGGATGGAAACAGAATGGAAACAGCAAATTTCACAAAGTTTTTTTTTTTTTTTTTTTTACGCATATTCTCATTGTCGATAACAAAACAAAACTCGCAATAATATTTCACAGTGTCACCATTTTTACTGTATTTTTGATCAATTAAATTCAGCCTTGGTCAGCATAAGAGACTTCCTTCAAAACCATTAAAAAATTATACCTACTGCAAACTTATGAACCACAGTGATAGAATGAGACATATGGATGTTTGTTAGACAGTCTTATTTCATATATTGATCTTATTTCATTAAAAGCAACAAAATCCATTCAAACAGATCTCCAACTGGGCCCAAAATGATACACAGTTTTCGCTGGCAAGCACCCTTACAAATATGAATTTGATTTGCACTGTTGCAAGAACAAAAGAATGGACACAATGAAGTTGTGAGACACACTCCTGTATAGCCACACATAATAACCCAGCAGTTTGGATTCTAACAGGAAAGGAAGTTAGACAATGAGTTATGTTTGTGCTCTGACGACATCTATTGCACTGACAATGAAATTTTACTAACAAGCATTCAGACACACACACATACACATATACAAAGCCCCTTGTGTTTGACTTCCTGTCTGGAATACGTCCAACAGCATCTGGATCAATTCAGGATGAAAATAGAAAGGAGACTTAGGGAGGGAGAGAGGAAGTTTGCAGAAGTTAGATACACTTCACAAACTACAAGAATTTCGAAAGAAAGAATAACAGTGATTTGCCTCAACCACTGCTAGTTTCATCAGTGGAATCACCATAACTGGCATCCCATCCTGATCAGAGCTGTGTTGCCATGACGATTGTAGCCGGTACCTGCTCACCGGCTATTGCCCGCTTTGGTCCATTGTGAAGTCTCCTCTTTTGAAAATGTTGGGATTTATTGTGCACATGGCCTGAGGGAGAAGTGCATCTGTGTTTGTGTTACTGATTACCTGTATCTGCATCTTCCAATCTGTAGTAATGTACACAGACAGCCTGTCCTCTGCCAGAGTCATGTGCATGAATGTTTATTAGTGGGCTTTGCTAAAGCAAGCATCACTATGATTATTTCCCATACTTATGGTTAGGGATTTGATCAAACCTCTAATCCCAAGTATTGCAATTCAGTGTGTAACTCATCCCACAATGTTTCTGACATAAGATACCTCAAATCTTGTGGCTTGTTGAGGAGAGGTGTGCAATTACTTTTCTAAATCATTCGACTTGCAATTTTCTCCACAACAGCTCAACCAAGTATCTTTGAAGTAGGTTCCTGAGCCTTTTTTTTATAGGCCCAAAAATATTTGCACTCTTCTTGGGAAAGAAACCACATAGCAACTGCCCAGAACACCCTAGCAACCACATAGCAACCTGCTAACAGCCACTCTTGGTGACTCTTGCATGGGCGCCCCAGCCCGTGTGATTTTCCTACATTGCTGTAGTTATTTTCATAGCTTTAGTCGGAAATTATACATTGTAGATATTGTGTTTTAGCCCAAACATCAGCCTGATGATGTCATTTCCAATAATACAGGAGTGTGTCGCGGACAGCATATAATCAAGCCTCCGATCCTCCTCTGCTGTAGACATGACACACACCACAGTATAACACACACACACAGAGCGGACCATATTTATGGATTATTTTAGGGATGTTATTTTTGAGAAAAGTGTGTGTGTGTGTGTGTGTGTGTACCTACTTAAGCATCCTCAAAACTTCCTTTTGAGGATGTCTTCATTTGTGAAAAAAGAAAAAAAAAACAATTATCATAAAAATGCAGAAAGTTTTATTTTAGGGTATGTAAATATACACAGAGTTGGGTAGATTACTTAGAAATTTTAGTCTGTTACTGATTCCAAATAACATGACAAAAATATACTTAGTAATGTAATCATTACATTACACATTTTAGGTAATATAATCAGACTATTTTTGATTACTTTTGACCTAGCTTGTTTATCACATTGATTTACAAAGGATAATCTTGCAAAATATTAATATAAAAATACAAAGAGAAAAAAATATTCCATTTGTTGTAATTAACAAAATTAAGTGCATTAAAGTACACATTACAGTACATCAAGGTTTCCCGAACGTGGGTTTGTGAGTTTAATAAAAAGCTAACAATTAAATATTTTTTTTTTAATTAAAATAACATCAAAATAAAGCACTAGAAATTTAACACTTTATTTGTTTATCTGTATGTCATGTAACCATTAATCAACATTAAAGAACCATAAACATGCAAATACAATACTTAATTGATCAAATTGATTAAAAAAAATGACAGTAAAGACATTTATGATGTGAGAAATTATTTTATTTCAGGGGAAAAAAAAACTATCATGGTTTTCACAAAAATATTAAGCAGCACAACACAATCAACAGTGATAAGAAATTTCTTGAGCACCAAATGAGCATATTAGAATGATTTCTGAAGGATGATGTGACACTTTCACTTTTCACTTTTTTATTTATTTATTTTTTACTTAATGAAGCCACTGTAAACATAAGCAAATTTTCAAAAACATAAAAAAACTTCCTGATTCCAAACCTATTTCTCCTTCTTGAATATATTATGTAAAGGTTAAGTTTGAAGGGTTAAAGACAAATATAGACTATATAGACTAGACTATTTGCTTAATTTCACATGAAGACATTGTGATATGTCCCCATTTAAATATCTTAGTAAAAATGTGTAGAGAGAGAAAGAGTTTGTTTCTTGAGTGTTCAGTGGGAGAGAGAAGCTTTAGTTTGCTGAATGGGGTTTCAAAACTGTGTCATACTCCAGATGTGTGGTGACCTCATCCAAACTCAAGCTTTACAAAAAACTGAAACAGCAGTGAACCACACTAGCTTATAGATGTCATAGTGTGTGTCTGTGTTGCTGAGACTCTTTGGTGGCATATTAGTGACTTTGTTATCTGCACCATATTACAGTGGAAGTATCTTCTGGAGTGTGTCATTGGACTGTAAGCCAATCATATCACCTCATTCCACATCAGTGATGTACATGGGTGTTTCTGTTCTGTAGCAGCCATGAAATTGTGCATGTAAGGGTGTGTATGTGTGACTTCATGCAAATGTGCGTACATAAAATATCTTATGTGTTGTTTTTACCAAATGGTGTGAAAGTGGTGTATCAATATTCATGAGCTCATACAATCCCATCACAGACTGGTTGCAGGAGAGCTGTATAGGCTTGTCTCTTGTACGTGCGCATGAAGACAATGAAGTGTGACGCTCCTATTCTCCTGCTGTCCACCCTATTACACACTGACAGCATTCACTGCACACACACACACACACACACACACACACACACACACACACACACACACACACACTCACACACACACAAACACTAATGCTCTGATGCTGCCCATATCAGTGAGCATGTGTGTGTAGAATGAGAGACAGGACTGGCTTTTGTTTTATTCACTGACAGAAATGCTGTTCAGTAATGAGCTCATGCCACAGCAGTGTCATGTAGTGGCAGTCAAGCACACAGGCCTGTACCAGTACCTCAACACACACACACACACACACACACACACACACACACACACACACACACACTAATGCTCTGATGCTGCCCATATGAGTGAGCATGTGTGTAGAATGAGAGACAGGAATGGCTTTTGTTTTGTTCACTGACAGAAATGTTGTTCAGTAATGAGCTCATGCCACAGCAGTGTCATGTAGTGGCAGTCAAGCACACAGGCCTGTACCAGTACCTCAACACACACACACACACACACACTTCCCTTCATCATGCACAAACTATGGGGGTGGACAGAATATAATATGTTGTGTCAAGTTATCACACATCATTTCAACAGATTTCGTGATAAAAGTACAATGGAGGACACAGCATGCAGTGTCAGTTCAACAGTTGCAATTTAATGAGTGTTTTTTTTTTTTTTTTAATAACATTACTGGTGCTCCAAGATATAGAAAGATATCAGAATAGGCGTTTTTTTTTTTTTTTTTTTTTTTTTTTGCATATGTTTGATAGTGTAAATAATTTTTAAACGTACAAGGATAAAGAGAGCAATGCCCGGTTCATATTGTTAGCAGATGTATTATTTTTCAGTTCTGATTTTGGACTCATTTAATTCTTTTCCACACTCTGTGTTTGCATATGTGTTTGTGTGTATGTGCACATCGCAGGTGTGTCTGGTTTATATCTGCTTTGGTCTGGTCTGGTTCACTTTCCAAATGGTCCATGCTGAATCTCAGTGATGCCAGCAGAGACCGCCCTGCTTGCCTGCTTCTATCTGTCTGTCTCTCTGTCAGACAGTCAGTCTGTCTGTCTAACCGTCTTTCTGTAATGTTTAATATACTATATTACAGGAAATAGACAAACAAACAAATAGGTAGACAGACAGATGCAGTTATTACAAAAAAGTTGCAGAGGTTTATTTTTAACTACATGTTGTCACAAACAGTTGGCCTGTAATTATACTGATTTATGTTTTGTAAACCTTAAGTAAACAAAATGTAATTTTCAAGATGGTCATTACTCCAAATAATGATAAGTTGTCTCCGTCTTGCATGTGAGTCAGATACGTTCAGTAACTCTGACGCGTTCAGTGAGTTCATTCAGAAAAGGATTCGTCATACTGATACCTCCTGAATACTTGAATTGTCCTGAACGATTCGTTGAAAGAACCTAGGCATAAGAGTAATTTGCTTGTGTATCAGACTATCAGACTTTATGGTAGTTTTTTGTGAGGACACTGTTGCCGTTCAAAATAAGCAAAACAGGAACCACTGCAACAAAATATATAAGAACAAATTAGGGATGTTACGGTATTATCAATATCGTGGTATTGCGATAGCAAAACTATCTTGATATTATCGTAGTCACATGATGATATGAAACGAAAGAGGTGTTCCAGGCAAAAAGTGTAGTTTGTTTTTTTGTTTTTTTTTTAACATACATTTAAAGTTGTGTTTTGGGCCATTATGCTTTGGTACAGTATCTGTCAAACAAACTAAAGCCGAATGCACAATATGGCTTAATCCCTTTATCAAATCTGTTTTCGCTGCGTGTTTCAAAGCGAAGCGCGCACTTTGTTCGGACGATCAACTCGTGGTCCAGGGTTTTCTGTGCCACAGAACGGCTCAGTTTACAGTGAATGCAGTGAACTCGTTTATTGCATGTGCTGTGAGTTTAGCGTGCATTTGGGAATGCAAGGGTCTCCAGCTATTTTTGCGGCAGATGATTACAGCATTTCACTAGATTTGTAGTGAGACGCGTTTTTGTAAGCCTATTTTCACTGAAGCTGGAGAAACTCTACTGCCATTTCCATCAAATTAAAAGCGTAGAAGTGCAGTATGAATTGATGACAGCTAGCCATCTAAATGGGTAACGTTACTGCAGTCCAAATTCAAAATATCTATTTCAAGTGTAGAAATTAGGAAAGAATTATTGTAATTTCTCTACTGTAGAATAAAGCAAAAATAATATACCTATGAAATATTAATTTAATTTATTTTACAGTGGAATTGTTTTACAATATATGGCTATTACGGTCACATACTGTCAATTTAAAATTGTTATTATTATATTATATTATATAATTTGTTTGGCTTCCTAAAACACCAGAGTGAATTTAATTTAGACTGAGACAGAATACCACAAATTAAATAATGAGGGTTGAGTCCACTTTGAAGTTCATTTAAAGGTGGATGGAGTACCCTTTAAAGTTCAGGTACAAGTCAATTCACTGACTTTTCTTGACTTCCTGAGTTTTCTTAGCTCTTAAAGTGCATTAGACAGAATAATTTAACTTAAAAATGTACAAAATTTTAATTTTTTCCCAGCATCGTAATAAATATCGTATCGTGGACTTCATATTGAGTTATTATCGTATCGTAAGATTTTGAAATCGTTACATCCCTAACAACCATAATACTATGAGCTCACGCAGTTCTCTTTAGTTATGCCAGAGAGACTCAAAATAAAAGTAATGTTGAAAGATGTTCTTTCTGCTAAGAACTCGAAGACATAACAACCAGTGTTCATTTATTTGAAGGGGTTTAGACTTTGTGTAATCTGGCAGAGCAGTGTTTTGATGATACGTGGATTTTTCCAGTAATAACAGAGATACTTTGTTGCTTCGCCATATATACACACGCACACACACACAAAACATTCTTAGGTGGGCCCGCGTGTTGCTGCAGAGATGTTGACACAGCATCTACATCCCTTTGGACTAATGATTGTTATTTTGCTGCCTGCTGTAACAGCCAGGTCTAATTGTGTGTCTGAAAGCTCCCGCTGAGTTTGATGTGTTTATGAATATCAGTCCCACATTAAAAACCTGGATAATGGGACTCATAAAGTTAAGCCCATCCTGATCAGTGCCAGCAGACCTGTACCTAGATACTCTTTTTCCCTTTCATCCTCCACCCCCAGCGGCGAGTTAAGTGGGTTGCAGTGTGTGAGTGTGTTTGTTGGCAGTAGTATATTAATAGAGGAAGACTACCTGCGGGGGAATAGGTGTTTTGGGAGCGGAGATTGAAACAGCCCATTAAAAGAGTTGTTTTCGTTTTCCTCTTTTCTTGCCCACAGCAGCAGGAGTCCAAACACACACCCCATTCATTTTCACCACCCAGCTACTGTTCACTTTACACGTCATGAAATCCAGTTCACCTTGTACTGTTTTGAAACGATAACTTTATAGATATGCATCTGTCTATTCATGATTCTATCTCTTATGAGAAATCAACCTACAAATGGCTTACTTGATTCGTCTCAGCATATTAAGCTGGGATATGAAAAAGTATTTATTATATAAAAATATATACTTCACAATTATCATAACTGATCCATAGTTGACATCAGCATTGGCACTGAGTTAATAAGGAAGGTCTTGAGTTGATCTTGGCTGGCGCGCTGTTCAGCTGATTTATTGTGGAATTGATTGTGATCTCTTGAACTGCCATGCACTGCACGCTTTCAAAGGAAGCCAGAAGCAATCAAAGCCCAGCCCATCTCTGTCTCTCCCCCAGACATTATTAAATGCTCATAGGGTGTCTGCCTGAGTAAATAGAGCAGGAGCTTTCTGAGGATGCCAACTAGCACACAAGCAGGAAAAGTGCATTGGGTGAGAAGGATTTTTGGATGTTGTATTAGCAACTTTTAGCCCCTATACTACTGTTCAAAAGTTGGGGTTAGTAAGCGTATTAGAATGATTTCTAGTGGTCGACCGATATATCGACAAGGCCGATATATCGGCTGATATTTGGCATTTTTCAAATATCAGCACCAGCCGATAAGTTTTTCTGCTTGGCCGATGTGTTTGATGCGGGACTTTTAATTTGACGGCGTGCCAGACTTTTATTTTGACTGCATTTAGAATGGCAGCGCCTGAGCGCACAAAGCTCACATTCTCCCTCTTGTTTGCCGTCGTCGTTAACAGTTCTGTCTAATAAGGATAGAAGTCTGTCTAATAATCAGAAAGAATGGTTAAACAAAGGAATTAGTGTATACAAAAGTATTATGATTGCTTTTATATTATTAGTAATAGAAAGACAAACATTATAATACTTTCTTGTTTGCCGTCAGCATTAAGCAAATACGCATTTATATCATTTAAACAAATCTTTGAATGGCTAATGAACATTTAATTTCACAAACCTTGCAAACTTAGTCGAATCCAGCTGTGAGATCTTGTGAAGTGTGCATTTTTATCCAGCATGATTGCGTGTTCTCTGCGTGGCGGTCAGTCCTTGTGAATTGAATGCTTTGAACTTTAAACTCATGATTTCAAATTATGCTGCGCTTTATCAATTTGCCTACTGCCATATTCATGTCATTTTCAATGTATGCTGTATGTAAAATGAGTGTTACCCTGGCTTTATTTGAAAAATATGATTCCCAATGCACACAAACTTCCCAGAATACTGAGTGCCCTGTTGGTTACCTTTTTAATTATACTTTTATTGAAAAATACTTTGTCATCTAAAGTATAAGTATTTTTATTTTACACATTTATTTTTTAATCCATTGTCAAATTATTTAAAATATCTTAAATATTAATTTAAAAAAACAATTATATCGGCTTTATATCGGCCCCCCTGCTTTCCAAGATATCGGCATTGGCTGTCAAAAAACCAATATCGGTTGACCACTAATGATCATAAGACGCAGAATAATTTTAAATATAATAAAGTAAAAAATTATTTTAAATTGTAATGATAATTAACTATATCACTGTTTTTATTGTATTTTTGATCAAATAAATCCAGCCTTGGGGAGAAGAAAGAGACTTCCAAAAACATTAAAAATCTTACCAAGCCCAAATTATACATTATAGCTGAGCACATGAATCTAAAACAGCCAAATGGTATAATTTTGTTTAACTCTTATGATCTTTTATTTCTTCTTTTTAGTTGAGTTTTTTAGGCTTTTCATTGAGGAAAATGCCAGAGATAAAAGTAATAAGATATGAGAGGCAGTTTGTAAGCAAAATACTGCAAAGTAACAATTTAATATAATGAAAGCTACAGCAATTTGATTAAAGGCATCATTGTTAAATAAATAGTTTCACATTCAGTAACAGTTACTTGTGCCTCCTCAAGTAGAATGTGTGGTCAGAGATGTTTGTTTATCTGCTTTTTACAGTGCCTCATACAATCAGATATTAAATTCAAGACTACGTTTTGTAAAAGATTCATCCCTACTTGCTTGAGGGCAGTGAGTTTGACAAATGCAAATGTGTGTGTGAGAGATTGAGTTCTGAGTGTCTGACCTCAAATACTTCATTGCAGCAGCCTATATTTGAGCGTTCATGTTCCCTAACCACAAACCTTAGGACCCCTGTTTAATCTATCTGTGAGGTTATTAGAAATAACAGCTATGACTTGGTTTATGTGAGTGGTGTCTGTTTTATTTTATTTTAATAAATGATGGTTGTAAGCAGTAAAAATTGTGTTCTGTAAACTCATAGAGATTTTATTGTAAGCCTGGTGAACATTTGTGTGTTTAGAGCTGTTGATTTTGTTGGTGAAAAATTGAAAAAACAACACTATCCCACATTCTCAACACTCTTTGTGTGTGTGTGTGTGTGTGTGTGTGTGTGTGTGTGTGTGTGTGTGTGTGTGTGTGTGTGTGTGTGTGTGTGTGTGTGTGTGTGTGTGTGTGTGTGTGTGTGTGTGTTTTCTCTCTCTCTCTCTGGGTTTGCTTTCATGACCCCAGGGGGAGCTGTTTCCTTATAAATCCAAACTGGGCTTGTGAACTTGAATTAGATAATCATTCCAGTGAAATGTAAAAAAATGAAGGAGAAAATAACAAAGCAATATGTTTAAAAGAAAAAACTGGGATTGAATCAGAATTAAATCTGTCATCATTCTATCATTTTGTTTGTGTGTGTGTCTATTATATACACTTTATATACATATTTTAATAGTAATTAATATATTAATAATAATTTACATAAAAAAAAGACTTAAAGAGCCCTGTATGTAATTCAGGGTAAAGAGCACATCCCAGTAAGTCTTTGTCAGTGAGTAATCAACCTCAGTGTGGAACTCAGTGTGCAAAACCCATGGCTGAAATATTATTTCTGTTTCCATAGAAATCAGCTGTGGTCTGTCCCTTGTGGTTGAGGCCGAGAGCAGATCAGTCCAACCCACACTCAAACACACAGGTACCCATGCCATAGAGTGTTTATATCCCCGGCATCACCGCTGACGGCAGCGGGCATGTTTTTATGACAGTCAGTGGCCAGTGGCCACAGCGAGCTCTCATCACTCCCCCACTCTACTGTAGACACGCTAACAAACCTGAGCCAAGCCCCTCAGGCCTGTGTCCTCCTCCCCTCTGCTTGTGTTTGGCAGGTAGTCAACTCAATTTCTCGCCCGCTGATTCTGTCTCCCCACCTCGCCTCCTCCTTTTCCTCTTCCTCTCTTCATTTTCTCTGTAGAGAAGGATTAAGAGATGACGGTCAAATGCGTAGTTGCTCTAAGTGGTTGCTTGTGGTTCTTAGGAGATTGCTAAGGCCTAAAATACTCCTATTGTCTACTTTCTGCCTTTGAATTCTACTAAAATCCACCCATAGAAAACAGGGACGGACTGGGAGTAAAAACGGCCCTGGATTTTCTCCCAAATAGGCCCACCACAACTACAAACAGTCACTCCTATTTCACATTATTACACCAGTCCTATCGCATTTATGGCAAATAACATAACAAAACCCATGGTGACCCTGCTGACAAAAACAATAGAAACCATCACAGAAATTTGAATGATTTTCACTACAAATACCATCAAAAACATTACAAACAATCAACTTTTAACCATTAAAACCACTACATAATGGTTTCCTGTAGTGTGTTTTGGGACATAGTATATTAGGATTTAGAGGCTATAAAAAAAAGCCATGAATAGAAGGTGACCAATTACCAGTAGAAACCGACAGGCAATATTACAGTTTCCATTAAAACCATTTATTACAAATTACGTGATGTTTTCTATTTATTTTATTTTATTTTTTTCAACAGAGGATTGAAATAAATGTATTATTGTATGGACTAAAACACCTGAAATCTACATAAAAAGAGCAGAATACAAAATGTATATGACAATAATAAACATAAACCTAAAATCTAGAAACATGAAACAACAGAATTCTTCAGTTTGAGTATTCATATGTGTGTGTATGTGTGTGGGTGTTATGTTAATCACACTAATCACCTTATAGGCTACTTCATTTACTCTATCTTTTAACTCAATAGCTCTCAAATGTACCCATTGTAGAATCGCTGCTGTCTCTTTATGAATGAATGTTCATATAAGGAATATTCAGGCCAGACAATGTGGAGTGATAAATAGCAGTGGACGCTTGGACTAGGGGTGTCCTGGGATTTTACTACAGTGCTATAGGCTACATGCTGTGTATAGTAAGAGAGGCGGGCAAAGGAAATCTGATGTATCTGTTCGCTTTTTTTCCTTTTAGCTTCTCCCAACCACCTTTATCTTCACGTCTTTTGCTTGGCATCAAGAGCCCATCTCCTTCGCGTCAGTTTCGGTTTCTTATAAGCAAAAATAGATTGCATTAGTGCTCCCTTTTGTCGGCCGTCTATGTCACTTAATCTGACACTTTTTCTTTGATAATGAACCAGCCAGGCCTGACGGCTGTCAGACTTCTCCGGAACATCCAGATGGCCAGTCTACCCCTGATGAAAACAAAAACATACCATTACCAACATAAATATCCACCCATTAATGTGTTTTTATTTTTGTTTTCTTATCCTTATTTTTCCATTATTCTATTGTGTGCAGAAAGTCAACTGCGTTCCACTGAAACTGTGTTTGTATGTTGTGCAGATGTGTGTTTATGAATATTAATAAGCCTGTCAGTGTGACAGATTGGCTGTGTGTAAAGCGCCAAATCAGTACAGCATTTTTCTTGAATGTAACTTCACTCTCCAGTGGATTGGTTGCTGTGGCAACAGGCCTGTTTGTTGTGGGTGGGAAGCAGAGACAGACAAACACCAGCATCTGGTGTACTGGCCTCTCTTCCAGGATGGTGTGGCGCAACCCCGCATAGCATGCTCTGGACAGACATTCATACTTATTGTGCATTTGACCCATTTTTTGAATGATTTAAAGTAATAATCTGTGTTCGATCTGAGCTCAATCGACAGTATTTGTGGCATAATGGCAGTGATTACTACAAAACAATTCTGACTTGTCCCTTGTAAGTGAATGATTCACACAGTATCATTCCTCTGTGATGTTATTGTTACAGTTGTTGTCTGGACTTATTAACTTTATTGTGTTTGGTGTGAACAGGCCTTTATTCTACAAGTGCTGTCACTAGCTTGTACCAAACCCAGAGTATTCCTTTAACAACAGCTCAGTGGGTAAAAAATAGCTGTTCAGACATTGTAAATGATGTTTGTGCTATGTGCTCTATGATGCTAAGTCTTATGTGTGGAGAGCAGCTGTTTTTTTCTCATGATGATTACACACATCTGGGACTTTCATGAGGATTTGAAAGATTCTGTCAGGCTTTTATTAATTGCTATGGGATTGTGCAGTTCTCATAGTGACTAGCTTTGGGAAACCCTGTGGAAAAAACTCACTGATGAATTCACTGGAAAACAGCATCAAACATGTTTCTTATCTCCTTCTTACTGACATTACATTTAGCCTGCAGTTGTGTTGTCAACCAGCAGGGGGCTCTGTGTGGAAACAAATAGCTCACGCTATGATTACATTGGGCTCACTGGTGGCTGTACACATTGTTGAGTAAAACAGATTATTTGTCCTACACTGAGTTTCTTTAGGGAGAAATGAATCCCAGGATGAGTGCTTTAACAGACAAATAGCAATGTTATGGTGTCATCATGTGGACAGCATGCCACTGCTCTTTAGAAAGATCAGAAACTTGATTTATGGTTTGTTATTCCATCCAAAGTTAATTGTATGTCATTTGATGAATGGAATTAAAGCTTCAGCTAGTCTGTTATAAAATATTTTTTTTGATGATGTTCACAGAATGTTCACTAAACTAGTTTTTTTTTGTATATATTGTGAATGTGTGTTTTCGTCTCATTGTGTTTTTCTTTACACCATACTGATTAGCAACCTTACCATGATTAAAACAGCAAATCTCCAGACGAATGTGATTGCACATGGATGGCTGAAATCCTGAGTTCCAGTGTGTCAGACTAATGCAACTGAAATAAACATTCCAGCTAATAGCTGTTTACTCAGTCAAGAGCAAAACGGATAAATGATCCCGGCATTTTAGTACCCTCCAGTGCCTCGAACGCTGAAAGAGTTTAGAAATGTAATGACAAAAGCAAGTGTTTTAGGAAAATTATTCTCTGAAACACTTTGAGTGACTTAAGGGGACATACCAAGTTTAAGCAAAGAAGTTTATAAACAATTACAGCGGTAATTTATGTGTGTATGATATTATAAGGGTTTCCTCTTTTAATTTTCTTTACCTTTATCCCTCATGTCTGGGGAGGAAGTTCAGTTCTGATTACTGTGATTACTTTTGTGTTTTTGCCACATCAGCATGTAGACGTGATCAGGATAAACATCCGTAGACAGCAGAATACACATCTTGCCTTGAGATCTGAAGCAAACATGCATCTCTCAAACAGAGCATAGCACATTTGTTTTCTGGAGCTGTATGTTGTTCAGAGCAACTGGAGTGAAGCCTTCCTACTACCAGCATGAACCAGAAAACACACTTCTGAGAGTATTCTTTTTGAAGTTAGTACTGGCTGTTGCTGTAAGGTCACCTGTATTATGGCTGATCCTGAGGTAACGTGACCCTTTCCTGATCCATGATAATGCTGTGTCATTGATGAAACACTTTACATGATTTCTGGAATCTGTAGAATATGCTTATTGCTTCACGATGATTTAAACCGAATGCCCAATAATTGTTTACAACATTTTCAGTAAAGATTGTATACAAACATTTTTTAAAGTGTTTATTTTGTATAGATTAAATCTTATGAATAAACACTCATAAGTCTCAGTTTAATTAAAGCGACGGCTCATAACCTGTTGCAGAACGTCATTAAATGTGTTTGGTCACTGACACTGTTTATTGCTTTTAGTCATGTCTGCAAGTGTTTTTATTGTCCAAATATCTCTCATAAAAATGACCTGGCTAGATTTCATTCAGATAAGGTAACCCACTTTTTCATCCCATAGGCTATTTGTTTTCTTCTCTTTTGTTTAGATGTTAAGGTGCAGTATATTTTTCGTTATTGAATGGACATACATATACTTTCCAAGGCTGTGTTTGTTTGATCAAAAATACAGCCATAACAGTAATACTGTGAAAGATTATTATAATTTAAAATAATTGTTTTTTATTATATTTTAAAATGTAATTTATTGCTGTGATAGCGAAGCTGACCTTTCATTATTACACTCTTCAGTGTCAGATGATCTTTCAGAAATTCTCTTATGTAACATTAAAAATGCTTTTACTGCCATTTTTAAAATAAATGTAATGCATCCATTCTGAATAAAAGTATTTATTGCTTAATTTAATTCCTTATTGTATTATTATCTTTATTTCAGATTATTTTTCAGAATATGTTTCTTTAATCTTTAGCTTCTGCAGATCCAAACATCCAGCATCACCATGGGGTCTATGCTCAGTGCACACATCTATGACTAAATCATAGAAGAACAGTGAGTGTTTTGCTGTCTACAGAACCACAGGCTGCAGGTGGCCATCGTTTTGGCACTTTCCATATAAACAGATCCAGTGAGCCAGGCCAAACTGGCCCCAGTAGTTCCGCCACCGAGCATGTGGATCACTGGAATACCAATCACAGCGCTGCAAGAGAGCCACTGTGTGTGTCTTACACAACAACAACACCATCCACGCCACAGGTGCAGAGAGAGAGAGGAGCAGAAAAGACAAACAAATGATTTCCCAAATATCTGTTCAGAAAATACAGAAAAAGTTTGAGTGTTGATGGTGTTAGAACACACAGTAGTCTCAAGTTACATAATCAGTTATTTGTGCAGCATGCAATAAATGTTTGGTTAAAAAGAAAAATTGCATGCTTTGCATGCATAATCCCTCTTTTAAAGGTCAGTGCTGTTCAGGCTCAGTACGTCTGGAATGACCGTTTGTTATATTCTCATTGCAGACAATGACAGACTCGAGCCACTTTCCCATATTTGATATTGGTTATATTTATAGGTGGTGTGAATCGGGTGCAGCTGTGTTGACTTTCCCTTCTTGAGATCTATATGCTCTACAGGCCCCCTGCAGTCTGGCGTTGAGTTAAGTGTTTCTTGAAGTATTGTGTGGAAGTGTTTTGCAATCCCTGTAGGTTACAGGCCCTTTAGTTTTAACGACACACTTTGGTTTGAACCCGGAAGGCATCTCAACAATAGAGCATTACCTTTGCTCTGCCATTCAAGTGCTTGTTTTAGAAACTCTTGTTTACTCAGCAGGGAAACGTCTTGGTTCCCTTAATAATGTGTCGTAACACACGGTGACCCCTGATAGCGGTTTGACCTCTTCAACCGGATCCATCTCTGATCCTGCAAATTTGATTGATGCAGCCACTTTTTAAGCAAATGTTATGCTAATCACACATAGTAGCAGACATCAGGTAAAGCACTTCCAGAAACATCGAATCAAAGTACCTCAGAGGAATTTTAAAAAGTTTTAATGCACCTGTATACGAGTAGCATGTAAGCATTAAAGATCATGTAAACGTGTGTTGGTTGAAAGATAGTTGAGCATTGTGCCTCATTTTATATGTTTAGGCTATAAACACTAAGCCACTCTGAAGAAACAGCTGTTTGCTTTTAGAGTCCCTGTGACTGGAAAGTCATTCCCTCTTTACCTCTACCTACAATGTGTATGAATTCCTTTCATTTGAGTGTGTATATGTGTTTCCACCAGACCCTAACTATGCACAAAAATTTAATTGCGTGTGTGTGTATTGTCTTTGTGAGAGGTGACTTTAATTTAGTATAGCCTAATGTAGATGGTGCTTATAAAAAACTGCGTAAACCACTAAAAGTTAAGTAAGTTTTTTTTATTGAGAATTAAACGTACTCTACTACTCAGATGTTTATGTGTGATCTGCACATATGGATGGTTTCTTTCTGCCCCTGTATGACTGATGGACAGGAATTCTCACACAGCACAAGAGGGACTCGCTCTCCACTTTTCCTCGCTTGTGAGCGCAGACCCCTCTCTCTTCTAGACGGTTCTGGCGCAATCTGTCACAAGACTAGACAGCTGTTGCTGTGTTCAGTCACTAGAACATGAATGTCAGAGCCAGTCTCTCGAGGGGAAGCAAAGGAAAACTGCTCCCCAGATGGAGGCAGAAGACGAACAGACATGTTTAGCCACGTCACTTCTTTTTTTTTTTTGCAATAGACAGGCGTGACAGGAGAAATATCCAAGGCATCCACAGCTTTGAACGTGCACATTTATTGAATGCCTGTCCTGTCGTCTGGCTTACTACAGCTCAGATTACACAAGGGCTCAGAGAACACTCTTCTCGGGTTAGTTAGATTAGTGAAAACCACTCTGATTGCCTTTAATTCTTCCTGCAGGACATCCAAAATGGTCAGATGAAAACCCGAACTGGTATGCATTACCAGAGCGATCTTCTTGAAAGATTATGATGTCACAGATCGTGATGTTACATGAGTGAACCTCTTAAAATTACTGTAAAGCCTCGAAGATTGTTTTACCTACTAAATCTGCGTAACTTTGGAACTGAACTTTTTTTTTTTTGTAGTTTAGTTAAGTCTGAGCTAACAAACTAGACAAAATGTTTCGAGACCCCCACATTAAAAGTTTTTGTTGTTCCTTATAATAAAGTCTCTGCGGTTACTTCCTGGGAGGGTTGTTGTGTTGCAATAAACAGCACTTTAACTTATCTGAAAGACTGCTTTCAAACAAAAATATTTCATCCCTTTTTTTTTCAATTACTAATATTGCTCCCAAACTCCCTTGAGTGCGGCGAAAGATATCCACTTCCCTACCTTACGACCGTTAATCGAAAACAGTCTAAAAGAAACAAACGTTTTTTGTGTAAGCCACAGACTAAAAGTGACCGAATGGGTGCTTTTACCCTGTCGGTTTGTGGGGGGTTAACACGCCCAGTCAGAAACCTGGCTTGATGAGTACTACTGATGTGTGTAAAACGAGGATGCAGATTCAGAGGCCCGCAAGCGACTTTGAAGTGTTATGAATAGAAAAAAATGGATAAGTCCGTCATGCTTCTGAAATAATTTCTCCTCATGGAAACCTTATCCTTTTGTTTTCGAATGCATTGTGAGCCAAATGTCGCGATTTTGTTCCTTTGTGTCTGTTTAATCGAAGAAGCTACCGGGCGGCAACGAGAGAAGTGGATCTGGTGACACACTGCAAGGAAAAGTGAAAGGAGAGACGCCCTTCCACCCTTTTCAGAAACGAAGTCTTCTGTGTGTGTCCGTCAACGCTTGGTGAAGCTCATACACTTAGTGGAGGGATCAGTTTGTAGACCGAATCTTTGTGGCAGTGAAGCGCCCCGAGAGCCGGTGTCAATTCTTGTTTTTGACGTCTTACCAATGCGGCGCGGAGTAAACCATTGCGCTAATGGAGAGGGTGAGGCTGGAGAACTCAAGCTCAAAAATCCGCTTCGGGCGATTTCGTCAGAGTTGAATCGTAAACCTCTGTCTCCTGAATTGTGCTGTCGTAAACGGTGTTGGGACTTTGGAACGTTGTTTTCTCGCAGGGATCCCTGATCTGGCTAAAATTTGATGTTATTTACATATTGCACAAATTACTGATTAAGTCTTTTTTTATGTTGCACAACTAAAGAGAACTCCTAAAGTTCTGGGGTTGGTTCGCACCGACGAAGTGCCAAGAAGTGAATCTCTGAACATCTGTCCGGCATGTTTACTTGAGTTGAAGTTTGAACTGTCGTCTGGCGTTACGACAGCTGATTACGGGGTCAGATGGTTAGTTAGTGTGGCGCTCTTCCCTGGAATCAAATGGCCACATTAACCATATCACAGATTATGCGAGGACTTGATGAATATGTATTACTGCATTTTGTTTGTTACTTTAACTGAGCTAACAAAATAGAAAAATGTTTCAAAATTAAAATTGTGTTTTGCATCGACCTTTTTGAACACGCTCCACGGAATAGCGAAATAGTTAAACTCAGATTTAAAAGACCCTTCTCGGACATACTTTTTTTATGGTTTGGCCATTAACATTGGTTTTCTCAACTTGAAAGTTGAGGCTGTGAAAAATCAATGAGAGACATCAGTGTTTGACAATGGAGGAGGATCAAGTATCTTCTCCCGAGGGGGAGCCGCAGGCGGTCAGCGGTTCGCATCATCGGACAGTTTCTGGCTTGATGTTATTTACCCAGCTCTGGGTCGGACGTGATGGGGATGCTGGTAAGTTTGGAGTTGGGGGAGGGGTGTCACAGGAAAGCAACTTGGGAAAAGTCCTTCAGATGTAAAAACCCAATGGGGCCTTAATTTATTGGAGCTCATTGTGTGTGTTGTGGTTGTGCTTTGAGTTGCCAAGCGCACGTTTAAAGTGCTTTGATTGCCCGCAGGAGCGTCAGGGCAACCTCAGCTGACTTTCTGCCCGCTGTGAATAGAACTCTCAAAGTTGTATGGTTGGATCTGTTTGAGAGGCTGTGAGAAGTTTAGAAATCTCCAGGGAATCGTATCACACGGTATGTAACTGAAGTGTTTATTATTATAACCCGGCGCACGTGCGGCGTCAGATACGCAACGTAACTCAAACAAGACACAGAAGTTTAAATGTGTTTAGCTTGTCGTTTCACTAGCTAGATGTACATTATCCCGCATATTACGACGCTGTTTTTATATAAGTAACTATCTAGAAACGAAATTAGTGGTTCTGGTTACTTGTAAGTTGACCTAAATCGTTCGCAAAAGTGGTATTGCTTGGCAACATTGAAAACTAGCAGGCCACAAAACGAGCATTGCAACAATATTACCATATTAGTGTATATTAAATAAACCACGTGTTTTCTCTGTACTGGTTAGCTAAGAGATTTAACTGTAACATTTCGAGGACTTGTACATATTGGAGATTTTGTTTCACTCTGATGCATTTTTAGTCTTTATTTTACGGGATTAAAACATTTCCTTGGCCACTATAGCATTTAGTTTGGGAAAAGATCTTAATAATATGTATTCTCTCTCAAGGCTGTCTCTGTTGTCTGTTATTTGCACGTCACTGGTCCTATTAGTTTTACAATTTATGAATCAGTTCAGAGTGTTCATGTTTCCATTGAGACCAGCTTAAATAGTGATGGGTCACATGTCCTCAAGGCCTAGTCATGGATTCTCTGGCCTTTTTGGTTTTAATTGGACCTTTAATTGCAACTCTCGTGTAGGAAATTGGATAAAGTGGATATTTACATACATATATTCCCTGACACTTTGCCAGAACCCTAACATGCCTGTTAAGCACCCAGATGAAAGAGATTAAGGTGTGGACACCCATGTCTAGTGAAAATGGCTTTGTATCTTGATGGCTGCAGTTGTTAATTAAACATCTGAAAAGTGTGTGTATTGATTTTGTCCAGGAAAGGGAGATTACCTAATGATAAATAATTGTTTCTATTAAATCTGATGAGATAAACTGTAACACTGACACATTAATGATTAATATATTTTAAGTAGCATGCCTTTCTTCCTCCCTCCCTCCCTCCTGTATATTGTCCTGTGATGTTACTGTAAGATAAGTCTTTTTTTTTTTTCTTAGAATATGTCTCATGTATACTCCTCTTCTTACAAATAGCCCTGCAGTGCTCTCTCCTCATTTGACTTGAACGCTCACATGATAATACTAAAACCACACTGCCTAAGCAACAGGTTGAGACTTTACATCTATGAAGCAGTTATGTGGGAAAAGTTGTAGAAGTAGCACATGAAGGTTTCTCAGCTTGGATTTACCCAACCCCCAACAACAAACTGCAGCTATTGTTTATGATCCTTGCAGCTTTAAACAAATCCTCCATCTTTTGGCTTTAAACAGCTCATTTTAGTGGCCTTCATCTATAGTGGTATAGTTTGGATAATTTATATTCTCTTTGCTTCAGTTATTTTGATTGTTTACAAAGGAGATCTGTGCATTTGCACTGCAGTGTCTCTCTTAGTTTATACTTTTTAAGCAACACAAGTGAATGCCTGACTGTATACAAACTAATTTTTTTTGTTAATGACATTTTCATAACCATGTATAGGAATCATATACAGTAGGCTGGTCATTATTGTATTGTATTGAAGGGTTTAATTTCGCAACAATGATGACTAGATGATGGTATAATTCATTACAAGGCAACTTAATAAATAAATTAGGTTGAAATATTGATATAAATTTAAACTGATGAAACAGACCACTAAGTGCCAAGCCAGAGAGAATTAGCACAGCTGTATTAGAAATGGGGTTCCCATGGAAAATGGTCAAATATACAGTTTATATCAGGGGTGTCAAACTCGGTTCCTGCAGAGTTTAGATTCAACCCTAATTAAATACACCTGATTGAACTAATCAAGTCCTTCAGGCTTATTAGAAAACTACATGGTATGTGTGTTGGAGTAGGGCTCTGGCCCTCCAGGAATTGAATTTGACACCCCTGGTTTAAATACACCAGTGGTTCCAAATCCTGGTCCTGGAGAACCCCAAACACTGCACATTTTAGATGTCTCCCTGTTCAAACACACTCGATTCAACTCATTCAGCTCATTAGTGAAGACTCAAAACCCCTTTCACACTGCACGTTGGACCCGGAACATTGCCGGGTCGCCTTCTGTGTGAACGCAGACACGTCCTGGGATTGATCCCAGGTCGGGGACCTAGTAACATTGCGGGGTTCAGTCCTGGAACGAGCGCTGTGTGAACAAAAGACAGAACTAATGCCATAAAGGGTGTGTCGTAGTGATGACGCACGTTATCGCGTGACTCTGGTGTTTTGAAGGCAGATAAACATTCGCGACGAAACAAATATGTGCAAACTGTAACGAAGCAGAGAATCAGTTAGTTCCTCACTTTCCGTGCTGAAGCTGAGATCGTTCGCCAGCTTCAGTGAAAGTTAACGTACCTAGCGTTTTTGGAGGGCCGCAGCCCTGCAGAGTTTAGATCCAACCCTGCTTCAACACACATACCATGTACAGGGTTTTTCCTGGCTCAAAATGAGGCAGAGGTGGTAAAATCCTGATCATGTGCACACAATGTACCCACCCTTTAACTGGCTGAAACAAACACTTTTTACACGCAACATACTTTAGGTGCTATAATAATTAAATGATTGAAAAAAATTACAATTCTAAAGTTACATTTTAGAAAAACAAACCTGTTGAACATGAAATTAAATGAAATATACCAGCTAAAAGGGGCCCTTTTTTATAGGTGAACACATAACATTAAGTTGTTAAACATTTCATGAAATTGAAAATCTTTATCCACTCCTTATAGTTTCCTGGTCCACATTGCATTGATCCAACATCCATTTATCCACTTAAAGTGTCTTTCTAGAAAACAACCTTAGGTGAATTCTTCTGATACATCATGAAATGCAAGTGCACCAGGGTAACAGGTGCATTAGAGCTAACATTAGCACCAAGCTAAGACTTTTTATAAAACGAATAGTACATTTTTACTCAAACCTCACTTCAATTCAGCATTGTGTTTGTAATAACTTATTTATAGTTTTTATACTAAGCTACCAACTTGGCATTTGTCATGAAAACTTTCTTTATTGTTAAGAAAACAACAAACCATATACTATTGTAATTGTGTGTTTAATATAGGGCCCTATGAAATCTGTTATATTTTTTCCCAAATTTGGTCCAAATTTTTCTAGAATCCTTTTTAATGGTTAAATTACATTTTATTATCAAAAAACATGTCTAATTAATTAAAATCATGGAACTTATACAGTTTATTAAAAAATTACATGTTTAGGACCCTATGAAATCTTTTATTTTCTTCACCATATGTTTTATTGGTACCAAATTCTATGTTGTAGCATGTCTAATTATTTGAATGCATAAAAACAACTTAATTTCTTCATTTATTCTTGAAATAGCCTAATTAAATGTTTTGTTTTTCCTCAGAAATTCTGTGTTGTGTATCTGCTTATCAAATGAAGGCATAAAACATTAATTTAATTTATCTTTAAATTATTAAACTTTAAACTTAATTTTTTGGCAAACAAAGGGGATTCATTATTAAAATTAAAACATGGAAGAATGTGATCATTCCTTAAAAAATAAAGTTTTAATAATTTTAGTAGTATGTACATTCTGCTGAACAAAAGTCATATATTTCGGTTGCAATGTATTGAAGGTAAGCCGGACTTCATGAAGTCATGAAGTTAACTCTCAGAGCCGTTCTGGAGATGTTGTTTGTGTATTTATGTCCTTATTTAGTGAGACAACAGATGCTGAAATATCCACGAGTGTTGCTCGCTCTTCAGTGTGTGTGTGTGTGTGTGTGTGTGTGTGTGTGGTAAACGGAATCGTGCGTCATTCATTCATACAGAGATATGATCGCGTAATATGAGTTAATGCTCATCAGATTGCGTAAATCAGTGGAGAATTAATAGAAATGATGATTCTGTGTACAGAAATATCAAGTAAACTTGTATAAAAATATCTGTATTTTTCCAAATATGAACTAAAAGTTCTAATAGAAGCAATTCAGTGATGCTCGCACGTGATTGCCTGCCTGAGTTTTGTCGACAACCAGAGGCGGCACAAAATTTTGCAGAGGCGGCTGCCTCATAATTCTCTATGCAGGAAAAACCCTGCATGTAGTTTACAAATAAGCCTGAAGGACTTGATTATCTGGATTGGGGCATTTAATCAGGATTGAAGCTAAACTCTGCAGGGCTGTGGCCCCCCAGGAACTGAGTTTGACACCCGTGCTCCAAGACCTCAAATGTGTGTGTCAGATAAGTGTTGGGGGTTCTCCAGGACCAGGATTGGGAACCACTGACATACACCACGATTGACCAATCAGAATTAAGTATTCTAGAGCGCCCTGAAATAAGTATAAGAAATGTGTTGATTGCTTGTAAAATTGGTTAGACATAGTTTCAGTTAAGTTGACCATTAGACGGTCTGGGTCATTTTACTTTCAACTTTTACAAGCCTTTTAGATGTGACTTGCTATTGAATGAAATGTTGTTTTGGTTTTATTATGGCATTAACTAGATTTTTGAAGATCATTTTTGCTTTCTTAAGTGAATGTATTGCTACATTTGAGGCAGTGTTTAAGATTTACTATCTTATGCTAATGTTGATAACAGCATTTGTAGAACTGGCGGCTACAGAGTTGTGAATTAAAGCTCTGAACTACATTCTGAGGTTAACCATTGTGCATGCCAAGCTCATAGATCTCTCTTAATGAGAATACCTCTTTCTGCCTGTCATTGTAGTGTGGTCTGTGTGAGCAAACCCCATTTATATGTGGTTCCACTCATCTAAATTCATTTTCAAAGTCAGTTAACAGCTCGTCACCCTCATTTCAACCGTCTCTTGGATTTGTGTTATGTTGTGGCTGTGAAGGTTTTAAAGAGAAAATAATCTGTGAAATACAGTTTTTGACTTGATTGTTTGACTTAATCTTAATTGTTTGCCTCATCAAATATTTCTTAAATAGGAGCAGCTTTGTTGAAGCTTGAGCTACAGTATTTGCATGTAACGTATAGTAACACACTATAGATTTGAGAAGCTTGTTCCTACCAGATTTAGAGAGAAAAGAGAGAAGAAAGCCAGATGCACTATGCATAAGGTAGCAGTGTTCAGTAATGATATGTTTGCTTCACCACTGGACATTAGACAATGTGTGGGAGAGTGGCTGGCCATAGCTGCAGTACTTAAGCACCTTGACAGTAACTGCTTTTGATTTTGGATGAGCTATTGCTCCCCGCCTCTGATTCCCAGTAAATTTAACATATTCTCCACCCAGCACACAACAGGCATTTCTCTCTCTTTTTGCATCCCGTCCTTCCCTTCCTCCTTCTTTATGCTTCCATCAGCGCCTCTATGGATATCCTGAGGAAGCCACCCTAATGAGGGTGCGTCAAGACCCCCTGACCAATTTCTGTTTCACATCCTCTCTAACTCAAATACAGCTCATGTCCACTTCTCCCCTCCAGGGCGGTGCCACACTTCTCACAACACCTACGTCAAGTGACTTCCCCTTCCCCACGTTACTTTGAAGAGTGTGAATCATTTCCATTCGTTTGGTCACCTTAAGTCTTTAGTTCAAGACCATTAACACATTGTGGTCTTTTTGATACAGACAGGCCTCATGCTTTCTGAGTGTTTGTTTTATTCTGTGCTTAGTAATAGTGTCAGGACACTTTTTAGGCACTGTGGGCATTAGCATTTAGGATGAGAAGTGCTAGGAGACAAAAGCAGACTTGTGATGTTCTCTGTTTCTGAAGGAGGACACATTAAAGTTGTTTTGTGGTTTGCTGTGTTATTCATTATTCCAGGATCAGCAACTATAAAGGCGTATTATACAGTCTCCATTTACACAGAATAACAACTGGACAACCCAAAAACAAAAGAAAAATGCTGTTCAGCCTTAATTACCTTTTCTTCTTTCTTTCTTTCTTTCTTTCTGCCTCCGTTGCTTTCTTTCTTTCTTTTTTCTTTCTTTTTTCTTTCTTTCTTTCTTTCTTTCTTTCTTAGATGTTGTTTTGCATAGTAAATAATTTTTGTGACAAAACCTAGGCTATAGACTGCAAATGTAACATTTGTTGTTTTTTTCATTTAGCTGATGCATTTATTAAAAGAAACTTGAGGAATATTACAATTGAATAGTTTAAAATAAATCTATGAAAAAATAGATGATTAAATAGATTTTATATAGCGTTCTCTTTTTTTTTTTTTTTTTCATGTGGTGACATTGGATGCCCTATCTTCCCCAATGTTTGCAAGAACACTAAAGGGTTTGACTGACAAAAAAGTTTGTGAATCCCTACCCTATGTATATGTTTTACTAAAACTCAAACTACTGTTGTACTGTTGTTTTTTTAATCCTCAGTTTAGCATGCTTTAAACCCCATGTGCACTGCATGCTTCTCATGAATTCCTGGAATTGGTCGACACATTTGTCACAGTGCACAGAAGCATTGGATTCAAGACTGTGTCCAAAACTCTAATGGCTCTGTAGTCTTCACGCTGCATTCAGAATGAAATGTGTTTCCTTTGATTTCAGTGTTGTGAAAAGAACAGCTCTTATCAGATCTGCTCGCTCATTTCACAATGGATTCTCTATATGAATGCATTTGAGATTTGGTTTAGGCCTTTGAAGAAATGAAAGGTTTTGCCTAAAAAAAACTGTTTCCTTTCTCGGTAAAAGAGCCAGCAGGGGAAATATCCTAATCTTGCATTGTTTTTGCGAAGCTCAGCCGTAAGTCATAGGAAGAATCTACAAATGGCTTGAAGTCAATGATTTCTTTCTGATTTGTGAAGTGTAATCAAATACACCTTAACCCTCTAAGGACTTTTGTGTCCCATAATGCTGTTTTGGAGCAGGTGGGCTGAGCAACTGAAAGGAATGTAGAGTAATCTATTAGCTTGAGTTCGAGAGAAATGCATCTCACCCTTAGATTTTCTTTCTCAGTATTTTACTCACTCTTTTCTTTCCTTGATTTTCTTTCTCTACCTCATACCAGGCATAACATTACATTTGTTACGATGGCCACATCAAAGATTTGTGGCTTTACAGAACGGCAGTTTCATCTGAGGGAAGTGTGAATTTGCAGTTGGCTTCTGTGAACAGCTTCTCATATTTAGTGCATTTTATTGTAAAAAGTTGAGGTTCGATTGCATAATGTGGAATCTTTCTCTCTTCCAGTCATTGTGACCTGTTCCTCTCGTTTCTGCCCCTGTCCTGGAAACAGACGTTCTCGAGAAAGAATGTTGTTGCATGTCATTACACAACATGTTGAGTTTTGGTTTATGTTGTGGGTGGCTCAGGACCTCGAGTAGTGTTGAAGTTAGCAGATTCTAGAGAACTGAACTGTAATTAGGTGTTGAATACTTTTGAGGAGTCAACAGTGAGTGTAAAAGACTCAGGAGCTACAGAACTTAAGTGTAAACTCCTGTTCAGTTACTGATATCTCACTTCCTTTTATCAACCAGAGTCAAGCCAAAAGAGCAAACAATTTAGGAATTATTGTAATACTATCAGTCTATGAGTGTTGTTCCAGCTGGAAATTATAAACACAAGAGCTGGCTGACTACACCTGCTGACAGCTTTAGTCTGTGCTGACGTAGCTTAAAAGTTGTCTTTTTTTCTTTTTTTCTGTTGTAGCTTTCAAATCTCATTTGTTTTTGCGTACAGTTCAGACTTTATTTTTGGGTGAACTATTCCTTTTTCTTTTTCCCATCAAGTGAATAAATGTCACGTTCCTCTTGTCAAACAAGTACCAGTCCCAAAACGTGGTTTTGTGGCTAACCATCTTTAAAAGAGGAAGTTCAGATAGATCCACATTACTGGTTGAGGTAGGATAGTGAAACAGCAACAGTCTGTGTTGGTTTAAGGTTAGTATTTACTGATGGTATGAAGAGGTCTGCATTAATTTGTGTTTGGAAATGGTTTACTCTGGAGCTCTAGATACAGACAGAGATATAGCTTTGGGAGTTTTTAAATGGTTTGGCTTTTTGGGCTGGACAGCAGAGTTTGGGGTGGTGCTGTTTGTGTGCTCAAACAGTGATTCATGTTGCGAAACAAGATGCATTCCCTCTATTCCTTTTAAGAGCTCTCAGCTCATGTGGTGATTCATTCAAGTAAGAGGCAAACATCTTCTGTCCCCTTCATCCTCTTACAGATACAGACAGATGAAGCATGAGCTTTGAATTAGTCCATCAGTTAAATGCCCAGCTGGAAGCAGCAGACCCACACTCACTCACTTTTAAAGTAGAGGATTGCAGCATTACCTCACCGGAGGCCAGGAATGTGTGGAATGATAATAAGAATATGGGAGGCATGTGCTATACAGATGGAGCTGAACTAATTCAGATCAAAGGCCACTGCTGCTCAGTTTACGCCTGAAGATAGATGATAGATTGATGGCCTGTTCCTCGTGTATATTAATACATGTATTATATATTATATATAATATATATATATATATATATATAATATATATATATATATATATATATATATATATATATATATATATATATATATCTATATCTATAATATATATATCTATCTTCAGCCCTGCTCCTGGGGACCCATTGTCCCACAAAGTCTAGCGACAAGCCTAATCAAACACATCAGAAACCGATTTAATCAAGGTCTTCAGGATGGCTTGAAAAATTACAGAGTGGGTGACCTGAAGTAGGATGGAAATTAAGTTTTGCCAGTGGATCCCCAGGAGCAAGGTTGAAGATATTAAATGTATACATTGAAATATTCTTGTTATGTATCAATGTATATATTTAGGCTATATATATATATATATATATATAGAAAACTAAGGGGAGAAAAAAAGAGAGAGAGAAAAAAATTAAATATATTATATAAAAAATATACTAAGCAACTAAGGAAAAAAAAATTATATATATATATATATATATATATATATATATAATATATATATATATATTATATATATATATATAATTTTTTTTCCTTAGTTGCTGTTACTAAGGTTTGTTACTACTGTTACTACTATTGAAGGTTTGAGTTAGTTAAAATGTATTTTTATATTCCTATAAATAAGAAAGTGGTTTCCTCCATGCATCCCCTTTTTTTTCTTGATTTCTTTTTCTTGAGCCTTTACTTTTCTATATAATAAAATTATCTAAAGTTATGAGACCAGTTTAAGACTGGAAAAAGTTTTTGGATGAAGGTTTTGGCCCTTCAACCCATCACTCAGAGCTAAGCACAGCCTCTGGTCTGTCATTACCATCCCAACCAACACTATGTACTTGAAAAGCTTGGCTAGTGGCAAAAGAAAAAAGCCTGTGGACTAGTTGCTGTTGTAAAGTTTTTATTTAGTCTTAGTTCAGCTGTTTTATCTCTCTTTATCAAGTATCCTAAAGGAAGGAGGATGTTTTTTTTTTTTTTTTTTTTTTTATGCATCTAACAACAAATATCACATATTCACATCATGTTTTGTCTAAAAGCTGGAGTTGCTCTGCAGGCCAGCAGATCGGAATGCAAAAGCTGGAATTTCTCACAGACAGCAGCGCTTCCATTGGGAGTCTCAGTATTCTGAAATCATCTGTTTGGAGTGTTTGTTGGAATGGATTGATTAAGGGGCATTTTGTGGCGAACGAGAATACCTTTTACATTTAACCCTGTGAATATTATTTATAAGACATTATTTATAACTCAAACTACACTGTAAAAATGAGTTTTTCAAAGATCTCAACAGCATTATCATGAGTTTGTATGTCCTTAGACTAAAGTGATTTTTATTGTAGTTTACAAGCGCAGCCAATTTCTGTAATACGCACCAGTTTTACCAGTGTTACCATTGTGTTTAAGGCCCTGGTCTTCCTACCTCTGGCCCGTACACACAATGAACAGGATATATGTGTTTGTCAGCATGGTCCTGAGCAGGAAGAAGGCCTTTGTGTTTGACTTTTCATTCAACAGGACTTTAAAGCGCATGTAGTACAGCAATAGGAGAGATCTAGCCTAGCCTAGAACTTAGATACAACAAACATGCTCTTAACTATAACAAACTCTTCCATCTAGGAAAAGAAACTATGCCACCTACAGCTGCTGGGTTATTATTAGGTTTCTAAAGAAGTTGAAAGAAGCTAATCTCTAGTTTTGAGTAAAAGACATTGATATTGTATGTTCTTTTTTCAGCAGTCTGGAGGTCATTTGCTCTATGTGCATGTCACGAGCTTGTAGAAAAATAGGATACACCCCACACTCACTCACGCTGAAGTCAGGGGCCAAGCAGCACCACAGTTGAATATGTGCACTTACAACACGACAGCTGCAAAGGTCAGAGAAGGTCATAAGGGCTGGGCAGTAAGAGAGGCCTTTTGCGCTTGTGTGCGTTGAGTTTATGAATATGTGTTGCACAAAAAAATGCCACCCAGCCAGACGTAAAAACTTGTATTCACTTGTCTTGTAAAAATGTTCTCTGGCCCCACCACAAAAAAAAAAAAAAAAACTTTGTTAACTTGGTTGTAAAAATATTTTATATGATTTTGATTATAAATTAAAACTTTTTTTTCTGGAAAATCATGCCACTCATTGGTCCATCCTTGGCCCATAATACGTGATGAAAAAAAAAAACATCTCAACAAACTGACAACTTCTCTGTAAAACCAGTAGCATGGAAATTATAACCCCAAAAATTCACAAAAAGCCCAGCAAAATCCTGTGGTCTCAGCCCAGAGTATCGTGTTGAGTGATAATAATGGAATGTGAGGGTTAGATGTTTAGTTCAGCTTGTGTGTGACTGTTTGCTTCGTCGGAGCAGATGTGTGCAATGTGTTCCGAGTGTTGTTAAGTCCTTTTAGGCTGGCGCCGTTCTTTCTTGCGATCCTAAATTAAAATCGTGTGTGCCAGTGACAAGTTTTTAATGAAGCTCTCCTACAGCTCCGCTCGTGTTTGTTTTTGTGTTTCTGAGACTGTGAAGGGAGGGAGGCTTATTAATGAGAGATAGATGAAATTTAATTGTAAAGTATCAGATTAAAATTCTGTGTCTTTTTAAATGAAAGCCATCAAAGCTATTCTCATTCATATCTCTGTTTGTGTAGGATGGCTCTCTGGATAATATAGATGACCTTGCCAAGAGTATTCAGAGTACTACAACACATACTTCAGCGACGTCAGCGATCGGATGGAAGAACTACGTAAGCGGCAAGTGTCTCAAGAGCTAGACATGGTAAGTTTCAGCCTCAAACATTTATAGCACATACAGCCTGAATTGTACTCATGCATTTCTACAGCTGTGGATGTGTTTGTTTTCTAGAATGACCAACAATTTAATTAAATCACCTTGTCACCAGATAATTCTTAAGAATTGTTTATACATACTTTCACCATGGATGTAATTCATCTTGGCATGTTTACTGCGTTGGCATTTAAACCAGATGAGTTTATCTGGCAGTCATTAGCACTGTGAAACACGTTTTTGGGTCAGGTGGAATTTGCAAGTTTTTTTCTTATTTAAAAAGTTTTAGCCCTTTAGTCACATGGTCAGCCACTGCAACATAAGCTAAAAAAATGCTGAGTATGCCCTTAACCTCAAACATTTTCTGTTTTGCTTTTCTGAAAAGCATTTAGTTTCAATTCTTAAAAAAGATCTCATTTATAGTTTTTGATTATGGGGTAAAACAAACTTCACTCTCTGACCTACATACTGTTTTATACCCTTGGGTTTGGCCTTAATAAATAAGGAAAATTGAATGCTAAAGCTATTAACACTGTATGGCCTACTTGTTATTGAAGTAACAGTTGTTTTAGTCATAAACCAGTGCAATAGTTTCCCTTCCATCTATGTTGCCAGGGACAGTGACCACAAGCACAGCTAATCACACAAAATGCACTTATTTCTTTCATCACTTGGTGCTACAGAATGGCCATTGTAAACCTATGAGCTAATAGAGGGAAACGCTTGTCTTAAACCATTACAAAATGAAGACAAATGCTTTCACCCCCTGCCCTCTCTCTATACGTGTTTGGATTGTCTGCGGTTCTGTCAGTGCTCTGCGTTTCTCGTCTGCATCTCAAAGCGTCTATGTTCTCAGGGATGTAGGGTAGTGGGCCACCCAATGTTTGCTAAAGAAACCCACCAGACACATTATAACATGCAGCTGGGGTTGGCACGGTCCAGTGATTGGGATTTTGAGAGAAAAAAGAAAACATTCTGAAAGTCATGCTCAGCTGTGGTGCTGGCCTCAGACAGCGAACCAGTCATTCCTCAAAGTTTTGGAGAACATTAGGTACGCTATTTTGTGTTGAATTGTTTCAATGGATTTTCTCTTGGAATTCTGGAATAAACTACAGAATTCCACTGTGCACCACTGTCTAGATATCACTACATCACTGCTACTGCAAAGAACTAGCATTGCCTTTACTGTACAACATCCCACGTTTTTTTTTTTTTTTTATGCTACTCCGTCCCATGTCATTCCAAACTCATATGAAACTTACATTTTTTTTAAACAAAAGATGACAAATGACAGAATTATCATTTTTTAGATGAACTGTTCCTTTATTTGTTCTTTTCTGTTTTATCCATCTCATCAAATCCAGTATCCAACCCCACACCCTGCTCTGTGTAAACCGTACTAAAGCTAAAGCTGGTTAATACAGGGCTGAGCACAGCACAAAACCTGGCTGTACCGTCCCACCTAAATCTGCACTGTGACTCAGCTGTGTTTTGTTTAGTAATCCCGATTCATGCCTCTTCAACACTAGGATTCTTTTAGAGTGCGCTTTATGAATATTGAACATTTTTTAAGTTATATCTTTACTTTAATGCCATATCTCTGCCCCTTTAATTAGCACAAACTTAAGATAGCTACCAACAAAGGTAAGATAAAGCCCATGCAGTAAGAGTTGAGTGCAAAAATAGGTGTCTCCTTTCAGAAAAAGTCAGTGTGATGCATCAAAGGACTTTGTGACAAATCCTGAGAAGAGGATAATGACTGTCAAAGGAGGGTATGGTCTGAGGCTAATGGGGCAGGAGGAAGTGTCAAGTGGGCCAAGTAGGTCATCTCTTTATGTATTTAGTGTTGCTGGTCTTGTGCCATTCTCGGGAGTATTATGGAAAGGAAATGGGGACATTGGAGAACCTGCTGGATCGGGGAGGATTCGGTTAATGGGAGGAGGAATGATATGGATAACTGTGGGAATTTTTTAGGAGGTGTTTTGCATTCCATGTGCAAAAAGTGAGGGAAGAACATGCTTGTTTTTTGGGGCTCTGCAGGTCTACACAAGTTGAACTGGTTCATTTAGTTACACAGATGGTTTTTGAAAACTTGTCATTCTTCTGTCACAACTATATGCTGTTTTTATTTGTTTGTTTATTATTTGTTTCATTTTCACAACACACAAGATTTTTTTTCATATTTACACAGCCCTTTCTATACACTGTCTGGGCTAAATCCATTGGGAAAGAATAGAAATTATGAAACTGAAATGGGATACTTCGTTGTCCAAGCTGAGTGGCTGGTGTCCAGTCTGAGGGCAGTAACAGGTGATTATCCTCTTCCGGATTGGTGGTTTAAAAGGCCACGTTAATGGCTTGATATTTCAGCTTCGCCTTGAGAGACATGACGTTTTGCATGACCTTTGAATTTTTTTGGCACTTGGAAAAGTCAAAATTCTAGTACTCCCTATCATTGTCTTTCAGTCTTCTCATTATTCTTTCTGATCCTTTTCGTCCTCCTCATATCCTCTCACTAATTTCCATAAACACTGTCACCCGGCTGACCCGGCTCTCTCCCAAAGGCACTTAAACCCTGTTTTTAGAGGCCAAGCTGGCAATGGGGCCTTGGCTTTCTCCCCTCAACCCAAAAGAGGAGAAAGGTCACCGGTTTAACCAGAGGCAACACTGAAGGCTATTGTGAGTGAGGCACGAATGTTTGGGTGTCTATTCATACTTGGACAGAATGAATCTCTGAGCACATGCAGGAATCCACAGTGAAGGACTTGTATCCTGAACAGCATCAAATGAGGCCCCATGGTTTTCCCCTTCACTGCCAGCTGACATCTTCCTTTCTAACAGAGGTGACGTCTGTGTGCTATTTGAAGCGGTCTGTTACTTTCTCTTCTCTATTTCTATTCTCTGGTTTAGTCTGAGGCACTCTCAAATGCCCTAGACATTCCCGAGTCCGATTTGAGGTTTGATTTCTGTTTCATTTCCTCAGATATCTCCACAGAGCTGACAGAGCTGGTTCGGGCTTCCACATTTGCTCAGCACTCTTCCTCTCTATCTTGCTTTGCTTTTATAAGAGCTACCCTGATGACAAAGAGTTAGGAAAACATCCCTCTACTCAGTGTGTTGAATAGATAAACCCCCACATTTTACATAGAACAAGCTAGCCATGTTGCTATTTTTGTAATTTGTCTTCATAGCTGTTCATACAGAGACACTCTCCTTTATTTCCATTTGCCAGACAGAGAGTCTCTATCAACCACACAATGCCGCTGTGGAAAGCTGTTTGTGTTATTGGGTTTTAGCTTGAGTATCAGTTTTGAAGGTGGAATAATAACAGACAGAAAACATCAGGCTGAATGGCTTCTCTTCTTTTTTTAAAATTATTTATAACAAGTATTTATTAATTTATATATGACTGTATTGCATATTTACTAACATATATTGTTTATATAATAGCAATTTCTTAAGTCAAAATGCATGTGGCTGATCTAGTGGGAGTTACTCCACAACACTTGGTTGCGATGGTTTGGGGAGTTCTACTTTAACATGTTTAATTCTGTAATTGCTCTTTAGAGTAATTTTAGGCATACCCTTTGCTTTAATGATTTTTAGCTCTTCTGTCTTTCTCTTTCTCAGGCTCAGGCTTTGTTGTGGTGGTTTACTCAAAGGCATGTTGTGGCATTTTGGTTTAATATTCCTGTTGGTGTGAAAGTAGGTTATGTTATGGAAGTGAACCTTTGTTTGAGGGGAACCCACATACACGCACACTAATTGGCAGCTGACACACAAAGATAATTTAGGTGTTGCCCACAGGTCTTTCATGACACTGACATAAAAAATACTTAACTGTTTTAAAAATGTTTACTCCAGCATGAGAAACAGTGTTTTTCCCTCTCTCTGACTGATGTTTTCAGGTAGAAACCACACAGCTGGAATACTGGAATAGTGAACTCACAAAGCGTCACACACTGCGAGTGTGTATATGTGTGTGTGTGTTTGTTTGTGTTAGAGCAGTAGGAATGGTTAGTCTGGTTCTACAAGGACACTTTCTCTAGCTGTTTCTCAACCAAGCGTCTCTCCTGATTGGGTAGTAGGAGCCAAGACTCTCCCCATGAGCCGACCGCATCCACCCATACAGGCGTTTTTGCTGCCAGCCTGACTGTGTGTGTCCTGCCCTGCACACTGGGACTTTGTATGAATTTGTGTAAAACACCTCATTAGCCTCCTTCAGTTTGTTTATTAGCCCAATGCTGCTGCACCAGCCATCACGCCACATCTCTGCCTGTCTCTATATCTCTTTTTCTGACAAAATTGCTATTCCAAAATGTTGCAGTGATCTATCTGACTGCATAAGTCAACTACCTTTTAAGGCTGCATGCTAGCCGTTGTGGAAGTGACTGGTTTGAAAGGCTCTGCTGTTGTAGCTGCTTTATTTTGCTGTTAGATGCTTAGCTGTTTCCAGTAGAGTTTGACATTAGCATGGTGCTAAGCTAAATAACCATACTCCAAGCACAAAAAGTGGAGCATGCAAGATTTTGGATTTGGAACAAATGGAAAATTTCCATGAGACATTGAAGAATTTTGCCTCATTTTACTTGTCAAGGGCGTAAGTTATAACAGCTACACGATTAATCAAAATAAATCAAAATAAATCAAAATAACGATTTGGCTCATTGCAATTATCAATTTGCAAAGGCTGTCATTCAAAAAAAAAAAAAAAAAAAATTCCACACTACAGCTTTGTAAAGACACTATTCTTGATTTTGTGTTTTCAGTGTTGCGGTGTCAGAGCAAAAGATGTTCCACATGAACCCAAAATAAACCACAAAATAAAAGCTTGATAGTTAATATTTTATTGTTATTTTGTGAAATACTATTTTAAATTTTACAGTGAAATATTACAGTAATAATAGTTATTTTTATTTCGTAGTAGTAGTAATAATGCAATGAAATATGTAAAAAAAAAATATATATAAATATAAGTTATAAATTATTAATTTAGTTTAATTGTAATTTATAATTTCTTTCTTTTTTTTTTTTTATTATAATTATAGTAGTAATTTTTTTTATAGTATATTGGTAAATGGTAAATATAATGGCATACTGTGCAGTCCTACAAACAACCATAAAAAAAATTTCCCTCATCAAAATGAGAGAAAAGGGTTTATTGGAAAAATCTCAAATTTTTTCCCAAAAACTTGCAGCCTGCTGTTTATATTGAAGATGTTAATGATAAATACTAATAATAAATACATTATTGCCCACTTCTGATGGACTTGGACTGATGGTATTGTTTTAAAGTCTCTTTCTTTTAATAGGAATCACAATCTCCCTTCTAAATCCCTCCATTGTTGCTTAACATCTGTAAAGGGCTTGAATATGTTCTGTCAAATTAATTTTTAGTTCAGGGAGTGGCTGCATTATCATGCTTCAACATCTCGTAACTATGTATTTTTCTTTTCTTTTTTTTTTGGGTGAGTGTGCACTCGGTTGATCTGTATATATGGGTGTAGGTGTGTACAGTAGTGACAGTGTGCTGGCTATTAAGCCACATCCATCCTCAGCATGCATAGGGCCAAATCCAGTCATGCACATACAGTCACAGACACACCGTCGCTCATCAACCACACAAGCTGCTGGACTTCACAATGAACTTTATATAGCCAGTCATTAAGTGGTTGTCTTTAGCTCTACACTTAAACATGTCCCATATAGCGGTATAAATATTGACACAAATTAAAACTAAACTATGTCAAGAGGTGCAGTGTCTGTTTAATGTAGATCTGTACTATTACACGGGTTGTTGTGAAGGCGTGGTGTGTGTGTGTCTGTGTGAGTGAGTACACACAGACACAGAACATCTCTTTGTGTGGATATGTGTTTTGGATGACACTGCCAGCAGTAGTGTGTACAGATGATTCCGTGTGTGCCAATGGGAGCATGTGCCCAGCGGGTATGGGGCAGTTGATGCCCTGCTGCTGATGATACAGAACACAGACCTGTGTGTGTGTGTGTGTGTTTACTTTGGCCAGTGTGTGTTCTTATGGGAATAACTTCAACTGTGGGCACACTGTGTGTGTGTGTGTGTGTGTGTGTGTGTGTGTGTGTGTGTGTGTGTGTGTGTGAGAGAGAGAGTGAGTGAATTCTTCTTTCTGTCCTGGATGGCTCCACTTTTACAGCACAACGTCTGATTTACTACTTAGAAGCTTCCGGACTTTACCAACACACCATTGAGTGCTAAAGCAGACGGATGGAGTGGCATAGAGACAAAACACACACCAACAGCCATCCTGACCTAAAAACAGTGCTTCTCTCTGATGAAAATGCTTTGCTTGCAGGAAAAAGAGGCTTGAAGATTACTACTGTGATAACTGAGGGTCTGGACACAAATTTTCCACTGTGCTGTCCACCACTTGTGTTAGAGGGCTTTTTGTCATCCAAACATATATATCTCTATCAACGTTCTGTCATAATGATATTTAATAACTATATTCAGCAGCCTTTGCTGATTCTCCTTTTAAACTACATTATCAGATTTTTTTATTTTAGTTTATTTATAAGGCAAGATAAGTTTTTACTAAACTAAGAATCTCCAAATCGCACAACAGAGTGCATTTTATAGAAGCCCTGAAGCTATTAGTTTTTTTTGTTGTTGTTTAGAAAAACTGCTGATGCACACTTTCACACCAACACAGATATGTGGAGGTCATTGCACGAGCAGAAGTCGGGGTTTTGAGAAGTGAGTAGTGAGAATTTGCAAGTAGTGATACAGAGTGTGAACTGGGAACAAAATAGATGTTTGCATCAGTCTCCACTGAGGGTTTCAGAAAGGCTGAAAAAACATGCAATTCTACAGGGTTGCTAATAAAAAAAAATGGTTGAACCAACTCAACCCTGACTGCTTGACTAGGCCATTGTGGCCGGACACCTACCAGACCTGTCGCTTCAACACCATGGCCAGTTAAAAAGCAAACAAACAGGCAATATTCCTACACAATGAGGTTACTTGTGAAGAGCAAGTTCTTCTTGATTTACTTGTTACCCCTCTAAAAATATTTGAATTTGAACTTAAGACGGTTGACAACATTTTTTTCCATCCAAGATGCAATGCATGTCTGATTACATATAAGAACTATTTAAATGTTGTTTTGTAATCTTTTGGTTTTAGTTTATTTTGTCATGTGTAACTGATAAATAAATCAGAATGTATAATACATTAAAATACATGTCACACAGTTTTGCCCTTTTGTATTCCAAGTAAAATGTATTAAATATTAAAATTATATAAAATATTTAATTTGCTTTGGCATAAGAAAAACTACATTTAAACTTAGACTAAAATTAATTGTGCCCAAAAGATATCTCTCAGATTTCAGTGAATATGTCTTAGTAGCTTTCCAAAATATATCTGCCCTGAGATTATTTTGGTGTTATATTTTGACTGTTGCTTGTATGGTAAGGTGCTGATTGACAGTGTTGGTTTTTATCAGGGTTCATATGTGCTGTATTTCCAGTAGGTTTAGCTCATTCCACATGTGATGAATTTTGATTTTTTTTTTAAATTATTTTTTTTGTCTTGTGCAGCTGCACAGGGCCAGCGGGTTCAGTGTGCCTCAGGTGATTTGTGCATAGGGGTCAGAGGGTGTGGCTTTCTTGATCACAAGACAAGCTCTTGGCATATGGGTGTGCGGCACTGTGTGTTTGTGTGTCCTTGTTCCTAACCCACCCTTTTTATGTGTGTTTTTCAGGAAAAAGCAGACACCAGCTTCAACTCTTCACAGCTACGCTCAGACATCCAGGTCAGTCGACCCACAATGCTGTGCATATCTGTTTTCAGACATTCGCACAGCTGCACTCATCACCATAACTCACTGTTACAACACAACACGCTATCATTCACAATGCCTCAGTGATAAATCAGCAGACGTCATGCTCAGATTACACTGATTTGTGTGTCATCATCAGTGATTAAAATCAGTGTGTTTGTAATTGCAGTAATTAACTGCAGTGTTGTCTGTGTCCACAGGAATCGTTCGGCATCAGCAGTGAGGTGTCCACTCCAGAGACTGAGAGAAAGTAAGAAAATCTCATTGAATTTAGTAATGTTTATTAACTGGTTGTGTCTTACTTATACAAAGGTAAACAAAACTAATGAACTAGATCTAGGATCGTTTTTAAAATCTAAACCATCAGCTTAATGGTTTACCCAAACCTAAAGGACAGTTTGCAGGCTGTCTGAATTGAATGTGACTGCTGACCTCTCAGATATATGATCACACACATAAGATCTGCTATCCATCCACCATCTACCCCTGAGTGTAAGTGTGTGTGTATGCATGGGTGTGAATTCCTCCATTTTACTTCTTCACATCTTGGTGCTTCCAGGCTTCCTTCCTTCCGTCCATTGTTCTTAGATGTTTAAGATTAAACTCGCTGATTAGAGAGATGAAGAAAAAATTCAGACCTAAGTGAGACTCAGTGAGTTTATAGTACACAAGGGTGTTAGTCAAGCTGACGAAATGAACTTTCTTTAGCATTATTGCTTAAATCTAACACAATGACATAATCTGTGCCGACAATTGTGTAATTGACAAAGGTCAGTTTGCTTAATTTAAAATGTATTAGTCATGTCGTGAATTTCAGAATACTAGAGTTTTTGTGAAGATGACGAATTTAAATGAATGATGTCAGTGTACAAACAGCACTGTGTCTCCATGCATCTTGTCCGTGTTGATGGTTTTTTCCTGTGGGGATGAACAGTCCACGTGCCGTGGGAAAGATTAAGTTTTACCTCTGTCATCCACACTCTCTGGAGAGTAGTAGTATGTTTGGATAAATGTAAGACATATGGAGCTGACACATCTTTCATCATTTATGTGTCTCTGCGGTCCTATGCACATGTGGCTAGATTTGACTGGTACTCTGCTTTGTGATGCCTGTGAAACTAGCTTTGATTGACAAAAGCTAGCTTAAATTTTTCACTCAATATTTATATTTAGATACAATAGTTGAATTAACTCTTTAACCTGTTTGTTTGAATGGATTGATATTGGATTGATATAATTTGTTAGTTCAACAAAAAAATTAAAATGGTCATTTTCTCACCCCTATGTTGTTCCAAAACTTTTTTACGGAACACAAAAAAATCTATATTTTGAAGAACATTGGAAACCAAATAACATTTTAGCCCATTGACTTCTTCAAAAACAAACATTTTGTCAAAATATTTTTATTTAGTCCGCTTAAATCCACTCCTGCAAGCTCATGTTCACCTGCCTTCACTTTCGAGTACATTGCCCACATCTCAAAATGCAATCAACAACCGATACATAGAATCAAGATCTGTTGGTACTTCCGTTTCATTGTGACTTTAAGTTTTATGTGCGAGCAGATTTTATTCTTTCCCCCTTGATATCTAAACAGAAGCAATATTTTAGATGTTTGCCATATTGCAGTTCAAGTCGTAATCATAATATTTTTCATAATCGCAATATGATTTTTTGATATCCTATTCTTAAGAACTGTCTGTGACATTATCAGCACAGTGCCATAGCGGACAAAACAGTCTTTGCCAGACTACCCGGACTTCCTGTCTGTATGATTAGAAGAAGCTTTGACCTCCAGAAAGGCTGTTCACGCTGAACAGCAGAGAACCCAATGACAGTAAGAGAGAGTTTAGAAGCCCCTTCATTCTTATGTTGGCAGAGTCTTCCTCCAAATACATGCTACTTGGTTTGTTTTTCAATTTTTTTTTTTAATTGAAAAAAAAAAACTTTCGAATATAAAGAATATATCACTTGTTCCCACACAAAAAAAAATAAGCTATGATATAACAACACTGTTATATAAAATGGACTACATTAATGATAAGAAAACCAAATCAGCTTTAAGTAGCTTTAACCTACCTTTTCCTGAATTAAATTCTTTCATTTTTATAGTAAGGTGGTAGAAATGTAACAGGGTACAGAGAAAATGTATGTGTTTGAGTGTGTGGCTTTAAGGAAATCCCTCAAGCTCCATTTACCGTGACCTCTAGTGAAGGTCATTTCCTGGACGCTTCCTTTGCGATCTTTGTGTATGTGTTTTTGTGCTCAATCATATACGTGTTCTGAACTCCAAAGCCAGGTGTAAGGAAGCAAACCAACCAATCGCAGGACACCAGTTGCACCCTGGGATAGCAGTGATCCTCTTCATCAGCATTTTGACTAGAGGAAAGAGGAAGTCATACCACTCCCAGCACTGAAAGTACAGTGAACATACATCACTGTAGTGATGCATGACTGATGAGAACTACATGATGTTCCTCTTAAATCAATAGAGAAAACATGTTGGCATAGTAATTTGACTGATCTCACACTTTGGAAGGCCAGTTCTGATAATTCTGATAACAGTCATGCAAAGACATAAGGTAAAGTAGCTACAATCACAGCAACAGAACACAGTTGTCTGATTAAAAAAACAGCAACAACTATATATGGTTTTGTTCAGTATTAGGGCTCTCTCTCAGGTTATTAAAATTGGTCAAACATAGAGGTTTATGTAGTTGAAGAGGAAATCAAAACAATATAAGTAGGTTGAATCAGACTTTTTAATTGCATGTCTGAGTGGTTGAAACCAGCAGATGCTGCCCATAATGGTTTCAAATTGACAAAAAACTACAAATTAAATCTTCATAGATGTAGTTATTGTCTGTTACTATGGTTACAAGACATGATTCAACCCAAACAACTTTTAGTAAATGCAGTTGTCCATCCCAAACATGACTCATATTAAATTGAAGAACACAGTTGAATCGTGTGGAGAAAGTAAATATTTCAGAGTGAAGTGTTCTTCCATCACATTCTCTGAATAACAATCTCAGCAAGCCAAGGATTCCTGTGTTGGGAGAAGGTGGACATGACAGTTACTCGCAGTGAAGGAATGCAGCCAGCAGGGCTTATATTCTGCTAGACACACACCAGTAAAGACACAAGACACCCTGCAAAAATAAAAAAGGAATTGACGGACTGTAACTTGCTCTTATTGTATGCTGGTCACACTGTGCTCACACACATACAGCTCTGTGAATGGCAGAAATCCTGAATGGAGCCTAATTTACTGAGATGCTCTTCAATGGGGCCTTTAACGTTAGATGCAGTTAGCATACAAGCAGGAGACTCCCCTTGGATTCTGTGCGGGGTGAATGAAAGGTTAAACAGAGAAAGTTTGCCATGGCAGCATAATGATATGATAATTCAGGGAGGCCTCCGTCATGCCTTGTGTCTCAAACACACACTTGGGTAAAAGAGCAGCATTGACGTCTTTATTTGGTCAGAGTGCAGTGGACGTCCTGAAATATGCAAGAATCTGTGTCTTTAACACAAGCACATTTTCACAGTCCTTGTAATGACATGTAACATCTGACCTGACACTAAACACACACAAACACACACACACACACACACACACACACACACACACACACACACACTGTCCTCTTGAGTGTGTGCAGATACTAATAGCTTTAGCAGTGAGAATGTCATAGATGGCACATGGACAGCGTACACGCATGCAACCATAATGATTTAAGCTCGAGTGACTGGTAAAAACACTGTCTTCCTGTGGAGAAAACCAGACCGGAGTTCATAGGTGCACGCAACTGTGTGTTAGTGTATGCTTACATGCCGGTGTCAGAGTTTACTTTAGTGCAGACTAGACTGAGATTGTTTTCTTAATCCACTACCCCAATAAGAAAACCACAACACATACCCTTGCATACTTGCGTGCAAGTCCTCATCTGCAGAACAAACACTCGTTTGAGGCAGAATGTTTTCTTCTCCCTCTGTGTTTTGGGTTTTGTTGACAGTCGGCTCAGTTCAGATGTTTCCTCTCACTGGCAGTAAACACATGGCCCAGTTTCACACAACATTTTACAACCTACTATATGAAAAAGTCAACATGATCTACATCACATGACCAATGGGAATGTAAACACGGGATATTTTCCCAAATGACGATAGCATGTCCAGTTGTTCTGTATGAAAAAATATGGCTAGATATGGTTTTATTTTAATGTTAGGCTGTTTATATCCATACACACACTACTGTTCAAATGTTTTGGGTCAGTAAACAAAAATGTAACAACTGTTTTCAACATTAATAATAGTATTGATTGATTTCTGACAGATCATGTGACGTGAAGACAGGAACAGTGCCAGCTGAAAATATAGCTTTGCCATCACAGGACAAAATTTAGTTTTGATATATATTAAAGCAGAAAATGTTTTTTTTTAACTTGTAATATTATTTCACAATATTGCTGTTTTGTATTTTTGATCAAATAAATGCAGCCTTGGCGCGTATAAGAGATGAAAACAAAGACTCCAGATTGTTAAACGTGTTCATGCATTTTTTGTAATAATAAAATGTAATAAATACATTAATTGGACACAAACACACATTCCAATGAATGTATTTGTCCATCACGATTAGTTGCTCAGGTAACCCATTGCCTGACTGATTTTGAAAATTAGTATAGAAGAATATATTAGAAGGATATAAGAGTTTCAAAGGTGATGTGTCTGTATTAGAGTAGGATGCAATCAGACCAAATTTATTTTCTCAGCTTCAATATGATATCTGAGGGGTCTTGTATGTTTATCCTTTGACTCCATAAATGAGCTCTGATGTGTGTGTGTTAGATTTTTGTTATTTTGGTATTTTCCAAGGGCACTGTGCCTCAGAGGAACGAAGTAGAAATATAAACAGGCAGTGTCTGTCCTGTGGTGGCTCCTGTTCCCTTTTTCTCCCTCTCTCACTTTCTGTCTTCCTCATCTTGTTTTTGCTGCATCTCCAGAGCATCTCATCTGTGCCCTGTGAGCCTCAGGAGCCTGACATGTGCTCTGTGAACAGCACCACACTGCCCTCTGCTGCCTCAAATCATAGACATTTTTATATATCCCGTCAGTAGCAAATAAGACTATATATGAGAATGTAATAATCAGTGCTGAAATATTGAAGTGTTGTATTAAACGTTCTAATTCCTTTTTTTCCTCTGTTTTTCATTAGAATCCCTCTGCACAAATCCAGCTCTGAAGATGGATCAGGTTTGTGAAAACTATAATTATGATAATCTCTTGGTGGTTTTGAGGAAATGTTATTGGAATTATTTGGTTTTATACCAAATACCAAAACATTATTTTGAAATAATGGATTTTCCCAGGAAAATGGGACAACAAAAAGAAAAACAAATCCTTCTGGCAGAACTTTCGAAAGTCACAGAAAGGGGTCACAAGGCAAACGTCAAAAGGTAATGAAAACAAACTCACTCCTCCCTTCATTACTCTTCACTCACTTGTTTTTATTGTTCAGAGACCGCATATGAGAGAAAAGATAGGCCACTCATAGGAATGTGAATGGAAGAAAAAATCACTTTTAATATTGTGGCTTCAATTACATCTTTCACTTAAATAGCCAATTAATTTTTGATACTGTTTGTTTACTCTAGAATGAGTAAAACTGGACCAGTTTTTTATTTTTCCTACAAAAATGAATTTATGGCACCACTGTTATCAGATATTATTGCTGATTTCAGGAGAGGACATTGGCTATGTGGCCAGTGAGATCACTATGAGTGATGAAGAACGGATCCAGCTAATGATGATGGTGAAAGAGAAGATGATCACAGTGGAGGAGGCGCTGGCACGGGTAAACACGCCCCATCATCCCCAAAAAATAACACAAATGAGCTTTCCTGGCTTACCTTCATGTTTACTAACCTAACTTACCTAGACTGATGCCCCCTGCTCCTTTCTTCCTCCAAACGCACATGCACACACTTACATACATATAAATACATGCGTACTGACCCTGCATCTGAGAGCTGCAGTAGATTTCTTTTGTTGAGATGAAGGAGGGTCTTTGGTGTTTAATTTCTGACGTCGGGTTAGCTGGGATTGGTTGGATAGGTTTCTTCTGTTCTTTTTTTTACTGTTTAGGTGTGTTGGGTTATAGTAGGTCTCTTTTTCCCTCTGTCATTTTGTTTTGAGAACATGATAATGATTAATTATCATCTGATAATGAACCTAATGGATGATTGTAGAATGTGGCTTCCTTCTCTCCACAAGGCTGACATTGATTCCTTTAACCAACTGGGTTTTCTACGTTCTTTAAAGTCTCTTCTGCTTTAGTTTTTTTCTCCTTTGGCCTTGTAGTTGATTTATGTAATGAGCGGTTTTGATTGATTGGATCTAAAGTTTGAATCAATGCTAAGCCTTTGTGGATAGTTGCCATCATCATACATGCTGTAAGCATGCATGAACATGTCTGTCCTCTTGTGTTTGTTTAAATGCAAATGAATGCAAATGTATTTTTTTTTTTTCCAAATTAATGTTGCTTTTCTTGTTCTGTGTTCTTTGTCTTTTTGTGGGATGTTTCTTTGTGTGTCCAGGGACGTCATGCATCCTTTAAATTGTTTATTTATCAAATTTTTTAAAGAGTTTTAGATAGACTAGTCTAGTGGTGCATAGTGTAGCATGAAAATGGACCCAGGATCAGTCAATGGTCATTATGCATTTTTATTGTATGAAAAAGAGCAGCTTTGATCTTGTTCCGGTGGAATGGAAATTGGAGTGACACAAGGGTGTGTAGAAACATTTTAACCTAAAAACCTAATTTTAATAAAATACATTTTAATAAATTATATTATTAATATATACATAGAATAAATTAAATAAATATACAAATTAAAGTAACTAATTAATTTTTAATATGTACAAAAGCCTATAAATACACAACCATTCATAAGTTTGGGTCTGTTTTTTTTTCTCGTTATAATAGTCTGTAAAATCTCTTATGTTCACTAAGCATTTATTTATTAAAAAATAAACCAATAACAATAATATTGTGGTATATCTATATTTTTTATAGATATTAATTTATTCCTGTGATGGTAAAGCAGAATTTTCAGCAGCCATTACTCCAGTTTTCAGTGTCATGTGATCCTTCAGAAATCGTTCCAATGTTTTCTGACATTCAGAAACCCAAACTTTTGAAGAGTAGTTATATAAACACACACAACAAAATTATACATTAAAAACAATCTCAAATTGAATGGACATGACGTTCCTTTGTGTCTTTTTTAATGTATTTAGCTGGTGACTGGTGAAAGCTTTGTGTGTTTGTGTGCGTGTCTTTACGTGGTTATATGGGGTGTTCTCTGACTCCATTTCTGTAACAGATAGGGTGTGTGAGTGTAAGGGCGAGGGGGGCGGCTCTCTTTGACCTCTTGTTCTCCATAGTTAAAGGAATATGAGAGGAACAGACAGTTGAGCAGCAGTACAGACACAGCAGAGTGGACTGATGGATCCAGTCCCACTGTTAACCTCTCCTCCGTCTACAATGTAAGTACTTTACTAAACCACCCAGACTGTAGACCTGAGTGTATATAGGGCGTTTACAACATAACCTCATTCAGTCACATCAAAGTTTATTTTCCCCCAGCAGTAAGTGTTAGTAATGTCTCTCACTGTACTGACTGATGTCTTGTGTGTGTGTCTATAGAGGTAAATCTCTGCAGACCACACTAGTGACATTGTGGTTTCTAAACTCAGGCAGTGGCAGTCCTTACGTCAACCCAGTTCATCCCCTTGCTATAACCACATTGAACACACTTTCATTTGTTAGAAACTGTAGGACTCTTAAAGCTTTGTACGTACCATACATTAAATGTGCACTCAGTATGTGTTTATGCTGATAGTCTATGGTACATAGTGGCATGAATAATATCATGCTTCAGTTTCTGACTTCACTATGAAAATGTGCAAATCATAGTCAGTCATGAGTATTATTAGGCTGGTCATATGATCTGAACATGGCTTTCATTAGATTACTGATTTGACTGGAGTCGTCATATCATCTCATGTACATCATTTTTACAGTACGATTCATTACTCTTTAAATGAGTAATTTACTGAGTGCACCAGAAATTCTAAATCAATTCAAGCAGTGATCTGAAAGCTGATATGCCATACGTGTTTGAATGGAGACAATGATGTTGTAATGCCTCAGCTGTAATGAGCATCTGGCACTGTAAAACCTCTAGTGCTGATGTCATTTCTACTTGGCATGAGGAGCTGGCACACTAAACATCCCCTGGTGATGAGGTCATAATGAGCGTCTTAACTGAAGAGTGATATGTGGCCATTTCTGCCACCTGGCCTTTTCTTCTGCTTTGAGAACAACAGTTGGATAGGCTCTAGTTACTATTACAAGAGCATGTTTTGTGTAGACTGTATATATGCGCCTGTGCACAGGCGCGTCCCAAGCATAGCATGAAGGAGCCTTGAAAGGTTTGGTAACAGTGGATTTAGTTTGCCCTCTTGAAGAAATAAGCTGCCAGTACACAAATATACACATAGTTATCATGGAAACTCTGAGCAGCTTTCAGCCTCTGGAAGTAAACATGCACCTCCTTTTCTAATGGTCAACAGCTAAGCTGTTTTTGCAATGCTTTTTGATGTTAACAAACCACAGCACTGCTTCGCTCAGCGCTTAAAGCTACAGAGTGACTCACTCCGCCTAGCAAAGCCTTGTGTCCGCTGAGAGGAGTCACTGCCCGTCCTACGCTTTCTGTGCATCTTTGTTGTTTGTGTGTGTGGTCAGTGTCATTTCATGTCCAAAAGGATTAAATTAGAGGAAATTGAAGACCTGTTTTTTAACTGACTTCTGATAATGGATTTGAAGAGAATGATAAAAACTGCTGTTGTGGGTGAAGCTCTTGTTAAGAAAGAAAAAAAAAATCTCTTTATAATAATGCATCTATATAAATAAATACATATAAATTCTTCACTATCTATCTATCTATATCTATATATATATATATATATATATATATATATATATATATATATATATATATATATATATATATAATATTTATATATTAGCCCTACACCTAGCTAATTAATGTTAACATACAGCTGATTTTGTAGTTTTTGAAGATTTATATAATGTTAATTAATTGTTTTGTTTATGATTTGAGATTTTTTGTGTGTGTGTAATTGAACTTTAGATTTCCAGTAACAGATTCACATTCATATTAGGGCTGGGCAATTTTTGAGATTTTATTGAATAATTTGAATTTAAAGTTTTGCCACGATTTTATTTTTAGAAATCGAGGAATCGCGATTTTGAATAGAAATATTACCAAATGTTAGAATTAAACACTTTGACAATATGCCAGTGATAACAGTAAAGAGAAAAGAACGATCCAACCACATGTTGGCGCACGTGATGATTAACCTCTCATGTGTGACGTGCTCATATCACCATTCATACAGATCACACTTTTGTGTTGACAAAGATGTGACACGGGCAGTGGAATAATAATTTATTTTTTATTTATTTGATTTTTCACAATCAATTTTTTAGAAATTAAAATAATCCACATTACAATGATTTTTTTTTTAAGGAAAAAAAAAATCTGAACAGCCTTAAAAAGATTTTATTTTCATAAATGTAATTTGTAATTCTTTTATTGGGGTGAAATATGACCCGGACATTTGTTCGTGAGATTTTCCCTTTGTACTCTTTCACATGTTATAGCAAAAGGAGTGGAAACAAGGTAAGCAAATCTTATTCATACAAAGACCCTGTATCTCTGAGCCCCTGGGGGTGTTTCTGAAACACACACACATTTCCTCCTGCCTGTCTCTACCACACATCAGCATGTGCAAATTGAATCTCAGCGTCTGAATAAGAAAATGGATCTCTGTAGGAATCTTGGCCCCTGGGTTGATGATCTCCTATTTATAAATGGAAACTGTTCAGCCCTAGCCTGTGAACGGTTAAACCGATGGGCACAACTCTCTCTGGGGATCCCGCTGATCTGAGCTCAGTTTAACATTAATAAGAACACTGAGAGCTTGCTGTGTGTCCACAGGGTTCCCCTGTCATGAGATCAGTGTCAGCTGCAGTCAGTATAGTGACCCATCACGGCTTCACCGGATTGAGCTGATCTGGGGTCAGTGTTAGTAGCCGTTGTCACAGAGGGTGTACTGTATCTGTATATGAATGGACTGTAACCAAACCAGCCTTTCTTCTCTGGCCCACATTCCTTTTCTCCTCTGAAGACCGTTAAGGATGTTCAGGGGTCATATGGCAGACTTCGCAATGTTTCCGGACACACAACTCACGCCTTTTGCCAAAGTCACTCCCCTGCCTCCAGATATTGCAGTTTCCTTCAAAAAACTGTTTACAGTTTGTATTCGTCTCGGCATGAGATGGTGTTGCGTTGGGATTTTTGCATGGGCCGCTACTCCTGGTAGGAGCACAGCTGGACACATTTTTGCACGCATTCTTGTTTTTTTTTATGTTCTCTTTCTCTTCTTTTTTTCTTTCCTCCCTTGCTCTTGTTTGAAATGTGATTTTGTTAACTTGTTGGCGATGGGATTTGAGCAGCCCCTAAGTCCTTAATGAGAATTGTCCAGACGTTATTTTCTACATATGGGTGCTTTTGATTATTATGTAAATGGTATTTCTGCTCTATTTCTTGGAATACACTTTGAGCTGTTTGAGCAGTGTTATGAGCCGTGTATCCAGCTGTCATCACAATGACTCCTCTTCTTTTTGAATGATGGTCATTGTGGCCTTGAATGATAAGGAAAGATTACTCAATGACTATGGTGAACCATTGAGATTTAGTGTGTGCATGTGGTTGAACTTTAGATTTCCAGTAACAGATCACATTCAACCTCAGTGATTTAGTGGAACACTTAAGTGTGTAGTGTGTTGGGGTACAAATTGCCAATCACTGATATTGGTCAAAGCAGCTCAGTCTCTCCTGATGGTTTTAAAACAGTCTGTGGTTAGAGCAGATTATATCCTGTTAGTTAAAAAATAGTATGTCATCCCATAATGTGGTGTACTTTTGCAGTGAACAAAATTTTTTTGGTGTGCAGTGACACTTTTTCAAAATTGCAATTTGCAAGTTGGGGATCTGGGTGGAAGGGATTAAAGAGGATTTGTCTTTGTGTATCAGAGGTTTCAGTATCATAAATTATGTGTTAACTGTGAGGTCAGGTTATGTTAGATGTTTGTTTGGGGGAGTGATCCATCATAAATGATCTCAGCAGTATAGTCCCTATCTGAATTATTCATTTGGACTAAGAAAAGGATTTGTTCCACCACAAATGCTCACTCATACCCATCTGTTATGTTCAAAAACAAGACTTAAGTGTTTTCCTGGACATAAAATTCCATAACACACATAACTCCATATTGCATTAAGTCATGTCCTTAATATCAAAAGTCCTTCCTAAACGTGTCATAATCTGTTCATACCAGTTGAAGCCATCATTTTCTGTTTTTGTGTGTGTCTGTGTGAAAGATGTTACGTATTTTATGTTCATAGGAGGTGATATAATACTGAAGTTGAGTTTTCTCTCTGTAGTCTGTGGAGCAGTCAGATGATGAGCAGGAGGACTCTGTGAAATTCAAGAGGCTTCACAAGCTGGTCAACTCGACTCGACGTGTTCGCAAGAAGCTCATCAAAGTGGATGACAGCAAAAGACATGGCTCACAAGGTAGCTGGAAAAGACTTGTTCTTATGGCATTGACTCAAGTTTTTTTTTTTTTTTTTTTTTTTTTTTTTTTTTAGCAAATTTTTTTTTTTTTTTTTTTTTTTTTTTTTATTAAATATATTTTTTTTATATATATATATATATATAGAGAGAGAGAGAGAGAGAGAGTTTTCTGACATGAAATGTATTTGAATGCCATGTAGACAAAATAGATTAGAATTGCAATTTATCAGTTATTAGCCAGAACATGAAAATAGTTATCAGCTTAATACTATTGGCCAGAATTTGTATATTGTGCATCTCTAATTTGATCTTTGATAATCATTTTTATCCATGCTTTATTCCACTGCTATTAAATAACTTATAAGACAGTATTGCTTGGAATAGATATAGATATTTCAGTTTATAGAAGTTTTTGTTTTGATCTTTCTTTTTCTACAGATTCGCTCAGTCTGGATGCAGCCCCCTTATGTGATGACATAAACGCTCTGTATGCCGAAATCCACAAGAAGCCGGCCAAGTGCACAGACTCTTCTTTGTCCTCTCTTGCCCAAGAGCAGCTCTCTCTGTATGGGGACACGGACAGCCTGACCACCTCGCCCTCCACCAGTAGCCTTGATGCCTGGAAACCTGCTCACAAGTTAGTGAAGACCCCTGGCGCACATCCCCACGGCCTGATCCGCCCTCCGCGGAAGAGTAGTGCTGGATCCGGACTGGGTGTAGTGGGGGGTAGTGGCTCCTCTTTCTCTGAATTGGAGGGTCTGGGAGACGACACTGATAAAGTCTCCCGTTCGGCTACAGACGGAGAGATGCGGAAGGCTTTGTCATCTCTGTCACATGGGGTAAGTACTGACAGCGTTTACGCTTTTTATGGCCTCACTAGGCCCCGCCCAAAGCCGCACCCCCTTCTGGTGTCTTTAGAAGACATTAACAACACCAAACGGCCACCGGTCTCCATGTGGCAGCGCAATAAGCCTGACCCAAACTATGCGTACTCCACCAAGCACCTGCTCTACCAACGTTCCTGCAATGTTCAGAAAACCATCACTCCATCCTCCACTTTGCCCGCTTCCCCTCCCACTCGTGAGCTTCCATTGGCCAGGGAGAAGGGGAAGAGTTGTGGGGGCGGAGTAGTGGGCAGCTGGCTGTTTCCACCGAGGCGTCTGAAGGGAAGGACTGCGGTCAGTGAGCTCAACATCACATACGTGGTGGAACGCAGCCTGTATGGCCATTTGAACTGGACTGGGCTGGTTAGGCCCGTCACGCTGAGCAAAGCAGACAGACGTTGGCTCCTGGAAGACGAAAGGGATGCGAACAGGAAGTGGGCATCCAGCATGGATCGCTGCACCAAGCGCGTGCTCTTACGCATCCAGCAGAAGTCTGTGAGTGTGCCCGAAGAGCAGATCTACAGTGCCCCCTGCTGCACTGGAGGAACAGGCTGCTGCAAAGCTGCAGAAGAGAATTGCAGTAGAGTACAATTTAGATACAAACTGCTTGAGTTATATTTCAAGACCAAGTCTGATACTGAAATATGAACTGTGCTGTCATAAAATGAATTTTGTTTCTAAAATCTTCACCCATCTCGGGGGTAATTATTAAAGCTAGAAATCCCTTAGACTGTCAGTTAGCCACCAGTTATTCTTATTACTGTAGACTTCTGTTACTGCAGTATGGAGTCAAAATTTTATAATCTAAGAAAGGTGTAGAAGAGAAATAGAATGCGACAATACCTCAGGTCTTATCTTTCCCCATCCTGAGCTTCTCTCCTTTCATTTCTTGAAATTCTCTTATTCTCTTGTAGTCAGTCATGTGTGTCAGAGCTTAATTGAAACTCTCGGTCCTTGAGAGACAATGGAGAGTGGTAGAAGAAGAAAATAAATAATATGGAGTTCCTTCTGCAGCTTTGTAGAGTCTGTCGTCTGCGGATCCCCGTCTTCATTCATAGTGAATGTGAACATGACCGTGATCTTCATCAGTGAACTATTTCATCCATTTTGGGTTGGAAATGCCTCTTTCAGCCTAGGCATGAATGCTATTTATTTATTTTTGTATGTGCTACTCTCTTTTATTGAGATTTTTTTTTTTTCTTTTAAAGTGCATGATGTTATTCCATGCAATATGCAACAGCGTCTCGTACTACAACATTTGATCTGTATTCTGTTTATTTTGAACCGGATATCTCTTATTCAAACAAAATGTCATAAAATGAAAAGCAAGTTTATTTAAATTTAATGCATCGCTTGTATTTGAGTGATGTGAGATGTTGCCTTAAATCTGTTCACATTTGTTTTTTATTTCTCGTTATTTTTTCAGTACCAATTTTCAGTTCATTCATCAAGGTTTTACAAGAAAGCGTTGGTTTATTTACATAATGCTGAACAACTGCTAAAAGATTTTATTTTGAGTTAAATAGGAAATCAGGTCATACCATGAACTTTCTTTTGACAGCTCGTCATTTTAAAATGTTTGGGTTCCATTATAAAGAGCAGCATGAATCATTGAGACTCTTTGTGAATTGTTTTAATTGACTCTCTCTAAATATATTCATTTGCTCGTGAATTCACAGTAATTGTCTTTTTTCTTCAGAGAACGTGTAGTTTTGGAGGATTTGACCTGACTAATCGTTCCCTCCATGTGGTCAACACAACTGAGCCTAGTGTGAGTACACATGCACTCTTTCTATCGCTGCTTCTCGATCTCAGCTCTCATATGCAGCTGCAGTGTTTGTGATCCAATTGTGCTGATCAGCTGGCTTTCAGTGTGCTTAATCGCTCTCTTTCTCTCTCTCTGGCAAAAGAGCAGGAGGCTCTGTACAGGGACGCTGTGAAGTCTCCCACCACGTCCCGCATCTCTATAGGAAAGAAAGTCAAGTCTGTGAAAGAGACTATGAGGAAACGCATGTCCAAGAAATATGCCGGGTCTCTCTCTGAACAGGTACACACACAGATGCCCATGTGCTTGCTTTGACCGTGCTGAGTTATGTGCTATATAGCAAGCTTGTTCAGAGGTGAGACCCTGCCTTTACTCAAGAGGGAAGTAGCACATGTGTGCCCCACTTTCTGTGTTTAAAACTAGGGTCAAACATCTCTTAATGTAGCCTAGAGCTTGGATACAAGCTCAGTCCAAATAAACACACCCATACTCCCTGGCAGTGTCAAATATACACTCACTGCCTGTATTCACATGCTGTTGAAAATGTATTTGTCTTAAAATGCTGCCTTTTTAAGCAGCTCACTAGGTTTGTTACAACTGAGGCAAGAGTTTACATCTATATGACATCATCTCTTTTAGCAGTATGTGTGTTAGTCAGTGTTAAGCTCATCTGTGCAAAGAGAACTTTGTGCCAACACCATGTCTCGCTTCCTGTAATCATATTATGTTGGAGTGCCACCTAGTGGCAGCTTCGTGTAATTACTTTGCTAAAGTAGAGGATTAATCTCACAGCAGTGCTGCAGTCAGCTGTCCTTTTTGTGGCCTTTATATTATATGCATCACCTGTTGTCCATATTATTACTTTTTTCATTTATAAATAATAATATACTTTAAATTCTCTCATTTTTTATCTTTTTATAGTCTAGTCCAGATGGAACGCCCAGTTGTCCTCAGTCTCCTCAGCCAGACACAGACTCTCTAGAGAAGCCCAAACTCAAGGCAGGCGGGTCTGTAGAGAGTCTGCGCAGCTCCCTCAGTGGGCAGAGCTCCATGAGTAAGTGTTTGTGGTGTGTGTGTGTGTGTGTGTGTGTGCAAGCAGCGCTATTGCTCATATTAGTCTTATCCTAACACTGTGCTAAAGCCAGCACGAAATGGAAATTCACAATATCTGCATGTTTTTGATCTCATTTTGAACAATTCAGCAATGTATGTTTCTTTTTTTTTTAAATTAATTTTAGCCTTGGAATTTTTAATCAAAATATAAATAAGCCGTCCATTGGAAACTATAGACTACTGTTTGGTGACTTCTCCAATTATTTAGTGCATAAAATCCTCTTTCTTACACTCGACTGCAAGTTTGCATTCAGATCTGCCTCCATTCCATCCAATTAATAGGTGTTGAATAGATGTATCCCTGTCCCACATTTCACTGTGATATATATCTCAATATGTAGGAAAATATCTGTCACTACTTCACTTTCATTGAAACATTGAATGTTTGTACTACGGACATTAATGATGCCTTAAATTATGTAGATGTTTCTCTTTTTTTTTTTTTTTTTTTTGGCAGTCTGATTAATGATTTTTGCCTGGTGAAAGAATCCAGTGCTTTTGTAATGATTGTGTTGGTCCTCTCACAGGTGGACAGACAGTGAGCACCACAGACTCATCGGCCAGCAACAGAGAGAGTGTGAGGAGTGAGGATGGTGATGATGAAGAGCCTCCGTACAGAGGCCCTTTCTGCGGAAGAGCTAGAGTTCACACTGATTTCACACCGAGTCCATATGATACAGACTCACTCAAACTTAAGGTACTGAACACATTACTTAAAATAGTTTTGTGTTTAATACTACTTTAAAAAAAAAAATATGTTAGACCTTTACAACCCACTGTGATTAAACATGAAGTGGTCCAACTTATTACATGATTACTTAACAAGTAAATAAATATTAATTTGAGTAAAAACCATTTTAAATAGGTGGAAAGGATAATATGAGATATTAAAACTAGCATGACAATTTATAATTCAGTTTGCAGATTTGAAAATATGTTTTAGATTAGTTTCAATTTTGATTTTGATTCAATTCTTTCTCTTTCAAGAGGAGATGTGATTGATATCATCAGTAAGCCGCCCATGGGCACATGGATGGGTCTGCTCAATAACAAGGTGGGCACATTTAAGTTCATCTATGTGGATGTGCTGACTGAAGAAGAGGAGAAGCCTAAACGAGCGGTTCGGAGGAGGAGGAAGGGCAGGCCGCCCAAACCCAACTCAGTCGAGGAGCTTCTGGAGAGAATCAACCTGAAGGTGAGACAGGGATCACACACAGCCATTTTTTGAGATATGTACATGCTTTAAAATTTGATTGGTTTATCTATTATCATCTAGCGTAAATCTGTGTGTGTGGCTCATCTTTCATCTTTACTGTCAGAAAGTAAGAACAGGGTGGGGAGAGATGAGAAAATGAAAAAGTGGATGCTGGTGTAAAAAGATTATCAGCTCTTGTTTAAACAGATTAACTCTGAGAAAGGGGGCGAGGTTGTTTCCCCATGCCAGTTAAAATTTTTATTTAAAGACAGAGACATACACACCCTTCAGACCTCCCACGAGCTCCTGCATCTCTAAATAACATCACATTACAGACCTTACGCTTCACACAATAGACACCAAGGACGAATTTTAAGCCCTATTGTGTTGTTTTAGTGTGTTAATGGACTATAATGATAGCTGACCGTCACAAAAGAGTCTGAAGTTTGGAAACATTCCCTCACATAAATCCCACCATAGATGAACTTCCAGGGTGGAGTGGGGTATTTTAGCTGTGCTTCTGCTCTAGTGGGTGTGTGATCTGTGAATGTATGTGTATGTATTTTAGGAGCACATGCCTACATTCCTGTTTAACGGGTATGAGGACCTGGACACATTTAAGCTACTAGAGGAAGAAGATCTGGATGAGCTCAACATCAAAGATCCTCAACACCGTGCCGTACTGATGACCGCTGTAGAACTACTGCAGGATTATGACAGTAAGTACACACATACACTAAATACACTATGTACTAAATGTGTCTTTATACATTTATCACATTTATAAAAGAATGTTTAAGTGGATACAGATCCTAACTTAGTGTGTGTGTGTTTTCTAGGCAGCAGTGATCCGGAGCGCACCGCCCTCTCTGGCTCTCAGGAGAAACTCCTCTGTGAGGGGCGTGGCCTCATGGCCGACTCCCCACGGGACTCTGGTTGCTATGAAAGCAATGAAAACCTAGAGAATGGTAACCAGGCGCTTGTCTAGCATCTCCATACCAACCGCATCACCATGTCCAGCCTAGTGTAGCAACGCCATGACACCATCCTCTCACCTCTGGGCCACGCCTCTCTCTCTGCCATGACTCAGTGTCCTAACAGCAAATGAGAACCTGTCATCACATCTGGATTTAACCCAAGCCTGTCTGTCTGTCACATCTGCTGTGCCCTGTTCTCTATCTGCTTCTCTGCTTCTAGAGGCGCTCTGTCATCATTCCTTTAACTTTCTTATCCAGCCTCCTGCTCCTGCTTTCTTCCATTCTGTTAGAAATTGAAAATCCAAAAACCGCAGCAAGTCTTGCTGTTGCTAACTGATCAGAATCCATCCACTGCCTCAGAAAAATCTAAAGAGAGACAGACAGAATCTCAGAGAAACAAATACAAGGCTTGTGCTCACAGCAGGACTTAAACAGGAAGATATTGAGAATGTTCTCTATGGCAAAACCAACGCAGATTCATTTAAAGTCTCCTCCTCTCTCCCTTTGCCATTTCAAGAAATATCACTCCATATTTGTGTGGTGTTTGTTGTGGTCATATTGCACAAGTTCTTATGTGCCTAAAAAAGAAAAGACTTTAGAAATACAAAATGTAGTGGATGAATCGCATACATTTGGAAGGTGATATTTTACCTAGATTGTGTAAAAGTAGGAGCTAATCTACTGTTTTTAAAGGATTTTATTCAAGAGAAAGCATCACATCTCATTCTCTATTTCCAAAGAAATTGAGTGTTTAAGGTTTTCACTCTTCTGTTGTCTTCTTAACCTCCTACTGGCATCTTATAACCCTGACTGATCCCTCCTCCTGTTGTGTATGTCAGCGTATGAGTCTGTGTGTGTGTGGGGGGGTATGATTGTTTAGGATGGATCAGAAATATGTGCAGTCTGCCAAAGTGGAAAATAAATCCATTCTGTGATCTGTAGCATTCTGATCTGCTTGCTTTTTTCATCTGTTTTCATCTCTTGATATTATTTTATCTGTGCCGATTATATTTCCACTCATTTTTTTGTAAGAGCAGCGGTACAGAGTTTATTATATTCACTATTAAAGCATGCACTGCTTTGTCACCATTAGAGTTTGAGTCATTGATTCTGTTAAAGTATATCTGATGGCCCAGGAAAAATACTTGAAATGCATCCTTGAATGCTTCTTTCTTTCATTTCCAGATGCTTGCATCATTTCTCAAACATGTCATTGTCATTTATGATCTTCTTTTATCTTAAAGGGCACCTATTATGAACCTTTTTACAAGATGTAATATTGGTCTTGAGTGTCCCCAGATTGTGTCTGTGAAGTTTCAGCCCAAAATTCCCAACAGATAATCAAAAAAATATCTTAAAAAATAGCTGTTTTGGAGTGTATCGCTTTAAATGCAAATGAGCTGCATATTCCCACCCCATCTCCAGAAGAGGGCATCGCTTATTCATCTCTCTGCATTGCATATCTACAGCAATAAACAGCCGGTAGAAGTAACATAACTGAAAGCGAGAGAACCGGTGTTTAGCCGTACATATGGGAATCCAAACGCACTGAAAGTGGAATGAAACCGCGCGATGCTACAGAGCTTGCACCACGCTGATCAATTGACTGAGCCGTGTGACCGTGCTATTGAATGAATCTCGTGAATGAAATAATCTCACAAGCGTGGCGCTGATGAGTTACGGTTGAAGGCCGGGACACACCAAGCTGACTTCAAAGAACTAGCGGCGACGGAAGCCGACGGTGTTGTCACCTCATGTCGGCAGCGTCGGGCCAAAAAGCTGCGCTCGAACACACCGCACAGACTACAGCCAATGGCAAACTAATTTTTTACCATTTTGAATATCATCACTTTCTCTTTAATTCTTGGGCACTGACTCGTTCATTAAACTGAACATCCAATCAGAGCTCTCACTCGTTCCGACAGCCCCGATGCTAATTCAACATGTTAATCTGGCAAACTGCCACCAAAGAGAGCCAACGAGTGGAACACACCAAACAAACTAGCCCGACCGTCGCTCGCCATCGGCCCAATGTTGGCCAATGGCTGACCGTCGGCTTGGTGTGTCCCGGCCTTAAAACACTAAGCACTGTAACGATATGACATTCACATAAGAGCCTGGAGTGATACATGTATTTAGGTAGATTTTGAGGCGCATTACCTTGAAAAATCCACTAGCCGATTTTCCACTGTCGGGCCAGTGCGAGCCAGTGCTTTAAACAGGCCGGGCGGAGCTAATAGCCTCGGACCTGTAGCACCGAGCCCAAAATCACACTGCGTTTTCACTGTCAGGTCAGAAGCTCCACTGCGCTTCACTAAAACCTGCCCTTTACACGCCTCTCAGGAACAACGTTATGCAACCCCATCATTTCACTTACAAAGAGAAGTTATCAGAAAACTAATAAGAAATAAGCCACTGGAAATAGCTTGATCACAAAACAAACATGATAAAAGCGGCCGTTTGTTTGCATGCTTTGTTAAAGATTTAAATCCAAAAGCATTGATGTTTTACAATAATAAGTGATGCATTGATCATAATGAATTAATTTATCAGGACTGAAAATTAGTCACACAGAAATAAAGCAGTATGAACAAAGCCTACCTACTTATTAAGTGGAGTCTGTTTCTGTTTATTTGTAGTCACAGTATAGGCTATACATCACATTTTTATAAAAGCTCCCGAACAAAAAACATTAATATATTTTTATGACATACGCGGAGCTAAACTCTCGAGACGACTTATGACAGATAAAATATGTTACTAAATAAACACACTATTGTGATGGAGAATAAGAAGCTGATGTCAGATTTCTTCAAGCGGTCATATTTACTATGTTTACTATGATAACGTTAATGGCCAGCGTGCATCTTTTGCATCGCTTATTCTTGTGTGGTGATCATAATCCACATCGGATCAAGTTATTTCAAACACTCGCTGTCTGAAAGTGAGTTTTGAACTAAAATTATTTTGAAAGTCTTTAATGCTGGTGTTATAGCTGTTAACTTTATGAAATGATCCATGACACAGATGCTCTCCAAACGTAGAGAAACTTTGAACCTTTGTTCATAACCTTTCCTCTAGCCCCAGCTGGCCCGCTTTGGCCCAAGGTTTTAGTCTGTCCAAAAAACCCGGGCCGTTGGCCCCAAGGAAGCACCGACGAGGCACAATCAATCCCCGGAAGTGACCGTGGAAACGCGAAAGGCCCTGTCACGCACTAGCACACCCGGTTTTGGCCTGACAGTGGAAACACGGCTACTGAGGGCGGAAACTATAGCAATGCAGAGCTGTCAACTAACTCCCATGGCCCAGCCCTATAAAATGTGATGTCACACTGCATGAGAATCAAAACTGCAGGCCTAGTGAGACCGACTTGGTTTAAAGGGGATTATAAATGAGGAGTGGGTGGGTTTTTATCATTGTAGGGTTGTTCACACACTGCCAACACACATTTATGTCCAAACAATGGACCATGTAAAAGTGGATTTTGCATAATAGGTGCCCGTTAAGGTTCCTGCATATAAATACTCATTTATCATTTTATTTATTAACTGTTTTTATAATATTAAAAGCATTGTACCTCTGTTAATCTTAAATAGTTTGACTGTTACTAACTCTATGCTAAGCATATTAAGTATATTTGATGTGGAAAATTGGCAGAAAATTATGCTTTCTAAATAAATATAATCTGGACTTGTGGTTTTCTTCACTTAATGTCTTAACACACACTTAACACTCACCCAACCAACTAACCCTTGAGTAATCCCTAAAAACTCACAACAACTATTGAACAAATGCATTGAAAGTGGAAGGAAACTTTCAGTGTAACTGAAATATGTAATAAAGTGTGCCTCTGGGAACCTGCTAAACAATGTAACCATTAACCCGTTCAATAACATACTTTTTCACACCTTTAATATGTTACAGATACTCATTCTGTTTTGCATGGTAAAAAGATAATGAAAATGGCATCTTTTACTCACTTTCATGTTGTTCCAGATCTGTATGACTAACTAACTGTGGACTGAGGCGTTGAGACATTACATAGTTTTGGAACAACATGACAAAATTCATTTTAACCAACATTAACTCGTTACATTAATCAATAACTAATAATACTTGCCTAAAACAATATGCTAAATTATCTGGGGGAAAAATGTGGAATGGAGTAGTACCCTCGAAGGTACACTTTTGTTCCTTTTGTAACCCTGAAGGGTGTATTTTAGTACAAGTTACTGATGCTCTATATACCCTTAAGGTAGTAATATCCACACTTTAGGGGTAGATAAAATACCTTTGAGGATACTGCCCTGGTGAAAAGCTGTTGTTCACCAAAAGGTGCAAATGTTTGCAATTTATTTTCTGATAGCTTTCATCACATTCGTTCAGATTGTAGTATATATATATATATATATATATATATATATATATATATATATATATATATATATATATATATATATATATATAATATATTTCAACACTTACACAATGCATGAATCATGCATGCATGCATCAATAATAAAGTAAAAGAGCTGCACTCTCCTGTGAAACCAAATTTCTTCAGTACTAGATCTTATAGATCATCATTTTCACGTCATCAGAGTTATTCTTAGGAACCAATAAAAATAAATAAATAAAATAAGGTACCATCTGAAGCCTTTGAGGAAGGAATTATATGTGATTAATAAGTTTATGTGAAGGCACGGCTCTCTGTTTCAGGTAAGAGCCGCAAGGTGTCGCGCCATAGCCATGGTTCATCTGGATTTGATTGTGGGGGTGTAAAGTCTCCAGACTATCCCACTCTTCCCATGACTCACTCCACTGAAGCTCTTCAGCAGCAGGCCAAGAAGGAACGCAAGTTCCCAAAGACCTTTCTGCCCCGGCCCATAAAGGGCTTCAGTCTGCGAAGCCTCGGCCTCAAGAAGGGCTCTAAAGCAGGACAGACTTCCCGCATACTGGTCAGCCGAAGCTGTGAGGAGTTGGACGGTCCCCAAGAGTCCCCTGAGTCTTGTAAGCGCTCGCATTCTCTGGGGGATATACACTGGGAGCAGAGTAGCAGTGAGGATAAAGGCAGTCCAGAGAGCAACAAAAAAGAAGTAAAGGCCGAACCTGTCGAGTCAAAACTGGACCAGAGTGGCGATAGGGCTGGAAGAGAGACGGGCTCACTGCAGAGACCTATGGTTCCCACACACCTTCCTCTCAGCCCAGTCGGTCTATTACCTGCTGCTCAGACCTCAAACCGCCAACCAGTTTCTGCCCCAACTAGCCCCGCTCCACGGACTCACCCTAAAAAGCCACCTGTGCCACCTCCCGTGCCTGCTAAAAAGTCCAAAGAACGTCTGTCGAATGGTCTGCGCCATCCTCCGCTAGTGCTGTCTGGTTCGGTGCCAAATACGCCAACCCTACCCCCAAAACCCATTTATACCCCACCCACTCCCTCCGAGAGTTCCCCGTCAACCCCATTATCACCAGGTGAATCTGCGGCAGCTCTGAGTCCACCCTGGCTGTCTGACCTACCTGAATCAGCATGTCCTCAGATGCACGGAGCTAAAGTTGCCCTCAGCAGAAAGATCTCCCATGCCAAAATGACTGACCTGGAGACTCTGCTGGAGGACAGGATGCGCTTGGAGGCATTGACCTCACCGAAGATCCGTACTCTGATAAAGTAAGTCATGATTTCACTTCACTTCTGCTGTTGCCAACCACAATTTTCAGTTAGTAGTAGAGTGCATAGCACTCACAAAATAAACTCCTATGAGAACTTTTTGGAATCATGAAATGCGAATGTTACACCATATGGCAGAGTTCTTCAAATCTGGCCGTAGAGAGCCACTGCCCTGCAGAGTTTAGCTCAAAGTCTGATTAAGCAAACCTTCCTGTGATTTTTCTAGTGATTCTAAAGACCTTGATTAGTTTGCTCAGGTGTTTTTGATTGTGGTTGGAGCTCAACTCTTCAGGGGAGTGAAGAACTTTTTAGGGATTTCAGGAGCCCTTCAGTATAGCCTAGTAATGGACTTCATGTTCACGTGACCTCAAGTTTGCATAAATTGCATCATATGGTAAAAATGGAGTGGAAAGTGGTGGCACTATAGTATAAATAAAAAGGTTAGCAGACTAAACAAGCACAATGATTAACAGTAGGGGGCTTGACTCAACCATGCCACTGTCCCTGGAAAGTCATGGCTGGGAGTATTTTTTCCTTCCATTTACTGCTGGAAGTTCTTTTGAAAATGTCAAGAGAAATGGAAAGAAACATACATTTCAATCAGTGCTCATCCAAACACTAATTTCCACTCATCAGTTTCCATATAAGAATATGTTCTTATAGTACCTATGCTGTTGGAGTCTCTGTACAATTAATGAACCTTCTTTTCTCTGGCTATTTTTAATTGCTAAATGCACAACTTAGCACAAACATAACTATTGCTGCATATCCTGTATCCTTAAAAAGTCCTTTCAGTCATGGCAAAGTGGAAGGATTGGAGGACTCGCTTGTTGTGTAATTTATAAGCAGAGCATCTTGAGTCTGGTATACCTTCTTGATGTATATACTTGGTATATTTTCTCACTTCTTTGAGATTATCCAACACTAAAAAGGTGAATAAGAGGTGGAAATGTCCCCTCTTTAATATGAAAACACTGGAACAGTTTGTGGTTTCAGACTGCACAGACTGCCTGGAGTTTTAGTGCTTTTTATTGGCGGCAGGTCCTATTATGCCTGGACCCACAGCCTATCAGATGTACCCCAAATTGGGCACAAGAAATAGTTTGAATCTTTTTGAGTAGATTTTAAATTAATCTTTCAGTTAATAAGCTGTTTGCAAGTTAAAGCTAATGTGTGTGTGTGTGTGTGTGTGCGTGTAATATAAATTAAATAGTTTTTCCTCTCGCAGCTTGTTTGCGGTTCATCGTTTGATTTCTCGAGGAGTGTAAACACTGTGGCTCTGGGGCGCTATCAAAACATTGCTCTGCTTGTGTCACCTTTGTACTTGGATTGTTGATTGTTTCACAAAGATGGCCGAGTATTGAGCTAACTACAATAAAAACTGCTTGGTTTGCACTATTATGAAGCTACATTGTCTGTTTAAGAGAAGATGGCCATTTGGCTTGCTAACAAAGACAGGCTGAAAATGATTAAACTGCATCTTTGTTACGCCACACAGTGTGATGTTAGCATTAGAGCTCTGAATCTCACATTAAACAAACAATTTAGCCTTACTCGCCTTGTAATGCTATAATTGGCACATAAAGTTCGCTTGTTTGTGAGTTAAACTCCGTTTCCAAGTGTGCTTGGTCTCCACCAACCGTAAAATCAATTAAAAAGCCACATGAAATAAACTTTATGATCTGATCATTTCTGTTGTTATTCAGAGTCCACAGTCTGAGGCGAATGTTGCGCCGCTCACATTAGCTGGGCGCTGATCACAGCTTAGCTTAAAACAATACAGCATTAGCAAGGAAAATTCTCCTCATATTTTTAATATTTTGATGACTGAATTTGTGCGTTAAGTTTTCCAATCGCTTAAATGAAGTGGTGAACGTCACTAGATCTTGTTTTCCTGGCTAATCTGTTCTTTTCTCTTTGTGTTTCTCAGCACGGCCGCTGTGGTATTCCTCAGCTCTTAGTACAGAGGTACTCGGAGGACTTTCAGCAGCCAGTGAAGGACGTGGCGTCCAGTCTGGATCAGATCAGAGTTAAACAACTCCGCAAGGAGCACCGCATGGCTGTGAGTTACTTTAGCAGATTCTATTATTTGATTTAGCACATGCATGTGAGAAATGAGATCATAATACTCTTATTTACTTTCCTGCATTAGCACTGAGATTTAGCCCTTGTGTTTTCCTTTTCTCCACAGATTCCCTCGGGAGGTTTGACTGACATGTGTCGGAAGCCAGTGTCTCCTGTTCACGTGAGCTCTGTGTCTGATTGGCTTGTGTCGATTGGAATGCCCATGTATTCTGCCCCTCTATTGGCTGCAGGCTTTGGCACGCTGGATCATGTTTCATCCTTAAACGAGGCGAAAGCGAGGGAAGCGGGCTTGAAGGAGGACCATCACATACGTATTCTTCTCAGTGAAGCCCAGCTAGTCACAGCCAGCAGCTCAGGACAGTCATAATACTAACATGAGCTGTTATGAACTAAATGGATCAAATTTTGCTGGTGAAGGGACAGACTTGGACAACAGCTGCTGAATTTTGTCCCACCTTTCAGTCTTATAATCTCAACTTTTTGGCATTTTCAGAAATGACTGATCTGGCTTCCAAGGACTGTTATTGTGGGCCTATCAACAGATGTTTCCATAGAAACATCTAGTTTTGGCCTGAAACATCTGCCTGTCGAAAGAAAGCACACTTTTTTTCTGAGAATTTATGGTTTTGTATGAATTTAAAGACAGTTCTGAACCCCTTTTTCAGGAAGTGTGAGATTTATTTAGAGAAAAGGAAAAAAAAAACTGTAAAAGAAAAGTTTTTAGTGCTTATTGAAGCACATTGAGAATCAAGAGTATGTCACCTGGCCAAAGCAATGTCATTTCATGCAGGTTTTTAATATAATATACTTTATCTCTCAAAGCATACAGTATGTATATGAAAAGATGTGTACTCTTGGGTGAGTCATTCCCAAAAGCATGATGTTGCCATATGGGGATATTCAGAGCAATGCACATTTTGATTTTAGGCCAATAGTTGGTCACGGTTTTAGCAAAAATGTACTATGTTTGTAAAAAAAAAAAAGTGTTTTCATGTGTTTCTTTCTTCAAGGTTACGTTTTAGCATCACTCCTTATAATTCGCTTAATATAATACTGTATATTCACAGCACATTTAATCTTCCCAGTCTTCTAAACACACAATATTCAACACGCATCACTTACTCGGCTGTTGCGGCATATCAAAGTTTATTACTGTATCAGCTGTATCAATTTATGTCGCCTGTTATCTTGAAAATGATACTCCTGCATATCGTGTACCTCTTACCGTGCTCCGCTCTGATGCCAGTGATGCATCACACAGCTGTAATATGCCTGCTGGAGTGAAAAGGTGTTTATTTTGGTTTTCTTTTCTTTTGTCCCAGATTGCCTTGCACTTTGACTAGGGTGTTGAAGACATTTTGAATCGTAGAAAAAGCACACGGTCTTAGCCTTAAAATACAAGAAAATCAAATCAAAACTGATAGTGACTAACTTAGAGGAGTGTTCTGACACTAGTTACATTTGCAGACTGGTGCTTTACCCAGGAGTTAAAAGTTTTCAAAACTGGGAAGAAGAAATATCCAATGAAGCATTATTTATTTTTGTAATTCAGAACAGAATGACAATGTGTTTCATGAAGAAGAAGGTGTTATGGACTTAAACTTGCTTACGCACATCTGGTGATTCTAAAGGCAGACAGCATCTGGATCCTAAATGAAAACAGAGCGTGAAATGAAACATTAGCTGATGTGTGTAACGTAACGCTGACGTCATCACTGCTCACAGATTTAAAGCATTACATCACTCCAAATTAAGCACAATGAAGCAAGTTTCTCCCACAATCACTCTCAGGCTGTTTTTGATTGAGCAACTGAGGTGAAAACTCAACTCCTTTCAGTTGCTTCTGCAAATCCTTTGGTTTTCCATTTACAAAAAGACACCAGCCGTGCTTCCCCAAGGCCTTGCGGTTTTAGGAAATGGTGTTTTTGAAAGCTTGCTTTAGAATTGTATTTCTCCCTCATGCCATTCACTCTTTTGTATCTAACGCAGCACAATTTATAGGCTGTAACGCTCAAGGTTTAAATGAACGTTTTAAGCAGTAGAGAATCGATAAATTCCCTTTGTATCAGAATGGATGCCCTCAAATTGCTATCAGTTGAGTGCTTTGATAACAATGAGGCTTTTTATGTGATTAAAATCGAAAATATATTTCATGAAATGTTACTGTAAAAATGCACTTTATTAAAGAATGCAAGTTGTTTTTTAATTCCATTGTGGAGAAAATGAGATTACAAATTGACACATTTACAGTTTTTTAAAGAAGCTTGTTTTCAGGTCAGATGTTGATGGTTGAGGAGAGCTGTTTAAATATCAAATCTTTGTTTAAAAAAAAAAGAATTATAATCACTTTAATTAATTAATTACAGAACTAACCATGACCAGTTAATTATTTCAACTTAAATGATATAAAACTGGGTCTTAATTACATATATGAAATGATTAACTAAGGTTGCACATTCTGTATATGTAATTGATATTTAAATAACTTATTTTTGCTTTTACATCAAATGTAATTATTAGCTGTACTATACATCATAGAGCAATACTCTTTCGCCTATAGTTAGCATGCTCCAGTGACCATTGTAAAATATATGTATAAAAATTATTTTATCTGGTTTAAGTTCGCTAATGATTGTCTATAAAGGTTTTGCTTGTGTATTTACAAACAAAAATGTCTTAAAATATTTGTCCCTTTGAGGTGTAATAATAAAAAAAAGAATATCCTACACTGACTCCTCTACTTTACTCTGTATTTTCAGCCATTACTCCAGTCTTTAGTGTCACATGATCCTTCATAAATCATTCTAATATTCAGATCTGGTGCTCAAGAAACATAATTAGTAGTGCTGTCAAACGATTAATGTGTACTGTGTATATTTATTATGTATATATAAATACACACATACAGTAAATATTTTTAAAATATTCACATGTATATACATTTATATATTTTTATTCTTATATTTTATATTCTTATATTGTATATAAATAAATTTAACTTATAAACAACATTTTTCAAAAATATATACATGCATGTGTTTGTATTTATATATACATAATACACATACAAAAACTTATTTTGGATGTGATTAATCATTTGACAGCACTAATAATTATTAATGTTGAAAGAGTACAGGTTTTTATGAATATAAAGTTCAAAAGAACAGTATTTATAAGACTACTAATTTCCTTCAGAAAAAAAAAAAAAAAACTTTTGAACTATTTAGTTTATATTATTTTTCAGCCTGAGACCATTGTCCTTCGGTGGAACTTTTATACAAAACACAATCTCAATGATATAACCCCACTGATCTATTTTTTTTAAACTTTATCTTCATAAAAATGAGAGGGGGAAAAAAACAAGGCCTTCAAGATTTTATACAATTACATAGGCCTACCTATAGTGCATATTTTTGATGCCTTATTGCATCAGTAACTAAAGTCTTAGATCATTTATTATTAAAGTACAAATAAATTCTCTTGACAATAGTATCAGTAGTACTGCATGGAAATAAACATCCTAATTTGAGAACAAATTAGGAGACAAACTATTCTTTCTTTTACTTTAAATCTTTGATAAAATAATTTCAAAACCCTCAGGAAGCTATATATTCAAAATGGGGAGACATTAACAAACACGGCTTGAGGCTAAAGAGAAGGCCCTTTTTTTTGCCCTTGTTCACCTCTGATTTGGCAATCTTGATTATATTCCCAGTGGGTTAAATAAAGACATAATTTCATTTTGATTTAGAGTGCCTAGCTGAAATAAATGATATTATGTTGCACTATAAATGAAACCACTGTGAGGCAGACTGCTTTTATCATTCTAACACTTACTCACTAACATGGCTGGAAGAGTCCAATTTAGTTTTGCTTGTTCAAATTGTCAAAAACTGCTCAGTAATGAATCTGATTCTTGGTTGAATATTTAATTAAATTGTTTCTATCTTTGCTGTTGTCTTTAACGCCCTTTGCCAGGATAATGAAAATTTGGCTCCAAATGCACAGCTGTTTTTCCAGACAGACAGACAGACAGATAGATAGACAGACAAATAGACATATAGATAGATAGATATTGCACAAATATTTGTTGATCTTTTTTATTAAATGTGTATTTTTTTAATATTTGCATTTATTTAAAATAATTAGTAATTTTGCATCTAAAATGTGTGTTGTAGGCCTGTTAGTTTTTCTCAGATTGCACTGACGCGTTCGCGCGTCTTCCGCCTGGTGGTGCTCAGCTGCACACGACAGCGCGTGAGTGAGTGCGAGTCCATCCTCCGGTTGAACTTTTTCCTCCACATTCAGTAATCTGACACCGACACTAACCCCAAAAAGCAGAGGATGGATTCCCAACTTCATTCGCAAAAATAGCTCAGCCAGAGCCGACAAGAAAACACGACCGATCGGGGGGCGAACATCTCTGAACGCGTGTGCTCGCGTGCATCGATCTGTGAAGTGCCTAGTTTTTGTTTAAATGTTGACTAAAAAGTTTTTATCTAAAGAGGCGGATGGGTGACGACCATTCTCGGCGCTTCCATGTGAGGAGACGATGAAGAATTACAGCAGCAGTCCCCGTCTAAACAATCACAGCGCGAGTCACAGCACGGATCGGAACAGCAGGAAGAGATTCTGGTTATCGGCTCTCGGGCTTCGCTTCTCTCTGCGCGATTACGGTTTCTGCATGGCCACACTGCTGCTCTTCTGTCTCGGCTCACTGTTTTACCAGCTGAACGGAGGACCCCCTAAAGTTCTGCTGGAGATCAGGCAGTATCTCGGTAAGATTCGCTCTCCTTCCTCTCGCTTCCCCTGTGTTTGGAGACCTGTACCGACTGCTGTCTCGTCACGGCATCAAAGTGTCCAACATTTCCGTTGTGTGTAGCCGAGGCAGATGTTAAATTTGTCTGAGGTTTCTGCGTGTTTGGACAGGTGTGCTTTTTTGCGTCCTCACCTTTACGCAAACGAAAACGTGTCTAAAGTCAGACAGGTTTGGGTTGTGAGGCTGTTGGGGGGATATTTACATCCGAAGAGTTCATCTTAGACTCATCCTCACAAACCTGTGTGACCACACTGGGATGTTTGGCGTACAGTCTCAGTCACCAGTCATTTTAGATGCATCTTTTTCTTTTCCCCCAACAAATGAAAGTGAATGGGGACTGGGCGACTGTCATTTTAAGAAAGTCATGCAGGGTTGGAACAACATAAGCTTGAGTAGTAGCTAAATGATGACAGAATTTTCATTCTTGATGTACAATCCCTTTAACTTATAATAATGTAGAATGAAGAACTGTTTGTTTTTCATATTCAGTCTTTATGCATTTGTCTGTTGCCTTTAAACACAAGCCGTATTTAGAGATCATGTTTCCTCTGTCAAAGTAAACCAATCCATATTAATGTTGCATCTATGTTAATGCAACAAGTATCAGCTTGTGTTTGTTTGTTATTTCTATAGTTATGTACAGTCTGTATATTTAACACTTTTACTATAGTTTGCTGAAAGGTATGCTATTCACAGGTTAGATGCAAAGAAATGCATTGATATAAGCTTAAGCTTTGATTTAGGTTTTGGCAATATAGTCTATTTGTAGTCCATACTAGATCAGGGCTTGCTGTCATATAGGCAATAAAATGTCAACTTCTTTAATAATTTTTTTGTTTAATTATTGTTGAAATGTTCGTAATAGGCAGTTTAATACCATGTTCCATTGGGACAAAAGACAAAACAATCACTGGTGTAAAGTGTAAATTTATGCTGAGCTGTCAAAGGAAATGTGCAGAGAGGCTGTGAGAGCAAGAGAGATGCAGAGCACATGGGTCATCGTGTGCTTTCATAAACAGCAGTCTGTGTCATTGGGTTGCTATGAATGTTATTGAAAATAACATTACCATGACCAGTCAAGCTTTCATTCTGTTAGTGTGTTTTTGAAAGAGGTCAGTGCTCTTCTTAATCATTTGAATGATGTAATGTGCACATGGGTCAGCCGTCTATACTTAACTTCAGTTCTAGTGGTCGACTGATATTGGTGTTTTGACAGCCAATGCCGATATCTTGCAGAATAATTTGACAATGGATTAAAAAATTAATGTATAAAATAAACATACTTATACTTTAGATGACAAAATATTTTTCACAAATAAATAAATATTTAATAAAAATATAATTAAAAAGGAAGTAAACACTGTAATCAACAGGGCACTCAGTATTCTGGGAAGTTTGTGTGCGTTGGGAATCACATTTTTGAAATAAAGCCAGGGTAACACTCATTTTACATACAGCACACAGAGAAAATGACATGAATAAGACTGGGCAAATGCATAAAGTGCAGTATAATTTGAAATCACGAGTTTACAGTTTAAAGCATTCGATTCACATGGACCGACCGTCACACAGAGAACACGCGATCATGCTGGATAAAAATGCACACTTCACAAGATCTCACAGCTGGATTAGACTAAGTTTGCAAGGTTTGTGAAAATAAATGTTCATTAGTCATTCAAATATTTGTTTAAATCATATAAATGTGTATTTGCTTAATGTTGACGGCAAATGAGAAAGTATTATAATGTTTGTCTTTCTATTACTAATAATATAAAAAAAGCAATCGTTATAATACTTTTGTACACATTAATTCCTTTGTTTAACCGTTCTATCTGATTATTAGACAGACTTTTATCCGTATTTAGACAGAACTGTTAACGATGACAGTAAACAAGAGGGAGAATTTGAGCACTGTGTGCTCAAGCTCTGCTGCTCTCAGCACCGTCAAAATAAAAATCCCGCCGAGCAGAAAAACTTATTGGCCAATGCCGATATTTAAAAAAAAATGGCAAATATCAGCCGATATATCGGCCTTGGCGATATATCGGTCAACCACTATTCAATTTATTTATAATCTGTTAGGTCATCTTAACACTATAAAGGCTACTGTATCATACTTAACACACAAATTTCCTAGGCCTTTTTTAAAAATGATCAAATCTTTGCTGAAAAAACTGTTGTGCACAATCTTGCAACTTGCACCAGTTAAAACTAAAGAGCTATAGTGAAAGAGCTGTACTTAAAACTGAAGAGCTATAGTGAAAGAGCTATACTTAAACTAAAGAGCTATAGACATATTATATGAATTTATAGGGTGGCAATTGATATTAATATGCATTTAATGTAAGCAGAAAAAATTCTGACTAGTGTTTCATATGTCAGGCTTTACAGGGTTAAGTTTCCATAAATAGAAAGATGTAAACCAGTCAGTTATTGTCTGAGCAGTGAACCAAAAATACATCTTATGGGCAGTTCAACCAAAACCGAACATTGTCATCATTTACTCCTCCTCATGGTATTTCTGCCTAACATCTCCTTCTTTGTGCCACAGATTAAAAGAAAATCATACATTGTTGTAACAGCAAGAGAGTCAGTAAATGATGGCTACACTTTAATTTTTAAAGGTGAACTATTTCTTTAAACAAATACAGCGATGCATTCTTGAGGGTGCACTTCAGCTTTTTCCAAGTGGCTGGTTAAGTGGGTTCTTAAACCACTTTCATCTGTCATCTGCTCAAGCCTCACCCTTTACCATCAACACCTTCACCAGGAGCACCCACGGTTGCCAGTCAGCTCTTAAACTCCCCCAAAACACGGTACATAGATCCAGTCTTGTCCACAGCAGTAGCTTTGTAATGTTTTGGCCACATGTGCATGTAGAGAGATCTGAATTCCTTATTTCAGCATGTTTTAAAAACCTCAGTCTACATTCCTGAATCAAGTTAAATGAGGGACAACAGCTGACTTCCTTACTGCCAGAGCAGAAAATCAAACTGTTGACATGTCATTGGCATTGTGCGTGTATACATGGCAAAGTTTTTGCAGAGTAGATGTGGTGTATTCAGGATGTATTGTGGGAAACGATTGAACAAATGAGCTATGGCCAGCCAGGGATGTGCTACGCTCATAAAGCCAGGCAAAGGAAAACAGTTATTCTCTGCAGGAGAGTACACAGAGTAATATTTGTTTTGCCCATAGAAACACACTCTCTCTTCAATTTCAGTGCGTTTCATTAGCATGACGAACTCCACAATGGTATTGCCAGAGCATTTGCAGCTGCATAGAACAAGAAATTATAAACAAACATTTAAAAAACAGCGCAAATAATCAAGTCATCTTTACAAATAAAAAATTGATAGTGCAAAATAAACTAAAATATAATGAAATAATGCAATAGTAGGTAAAGACGTAATATTGCTTGAACAAGTCATTAAGAAAGAATGAAGAATAAGACTAATTGTGCCAAAAAAAACAGTGATAATGAGCTTGTGTTTAGTGATGGAGACACAGACTCCAGTCAAATCACTCACTGACCCTCATACTGTGGTGACAGACTCATGCTGGCACTGTCCTTATTAGTGTTCCCCTCATAAGACACAGTTGCATTGTTTAGTACATTATTACTGTGTGGTGCATCAGTGTATCTAATTTCATGATCAACTTTCCCGGATATCTGTGTGTTTTGTAGGAAAGCGCAGTTCTGTCTTGGGTTTGATTTCATAGCAGCAGTGTGGACACAGTTTGTCTACATGTCTCTTATGCTCACCCAGTCTGCATTTATTTGTTCAAAATAGCAGTAAAAACAGTAGTATTATTAAATACTATTACAATACCTTATTTCACTGTAATATATTTTAAAATTTATTTGTTCTTGTAATGAAAAAAAGGCTGAATTTTCAGCGTATTATCAAAGTTGTTGTTTAATATTTCAAAAGAACCGCACTTGTTTGAAATAGAAATCTTTTGAAACATTATACCTGTCTTTACTTTCACTTTTGATAAATGTAATGCATCCTTGCTGAAAAAACATTTTGTAATTTCTTCAAAAAAATAATGTAAAGACCCCAAACTTTTGAATACTGGTGTAATTGTTTTTGTTGTTTTTTGTAATTTGTTTGACAGTATTGTTTCTGGTCCAGAGTGTCAGAGTGATGGTGGTTAGCAGGTGTTAGTGAAATATCAGGACATTTTCAGGACTTAAACTCCAGACCGGAGAGAGGGAGAGGGGACTGGTATGCAGTGTATTAGTGGGGGTCACTGAGTCTCTCTCTCTCTCACTTTGGAAGCAGGAGGATGAGCATCTGTCCTATTTACTTTAAGAGCAGGTGTTACTTTTGGCTGGGCTGTGATTCGGTGTGTGTACACTAAGCGAACACGCGTGTGTGTAAGTCAGTCACTCTCTTGGACGGTGCTCAAGTGCAGTGCTGTTATCTAGCTCGACTAGTGTGAGGAAGTTCAAGATGTTAATAAGTCTTTACACTCCAGTGGTACACCTTTAGCTTTCAACTAGTTTTCACTTGTTGTTTTATGATCTGTGGTTTTCAGAAGTTTAGTGTTTGTGCATGTGTTTATACAGTACAGTACTGTTTGGGGTAATTTGTTTATTTCTTTTTTTTTTTCCAAGATATGAATACTTTTATTCAGCAAGGATTGGCAAATGTGACTTGAGCACCAATCACCATATTAGAATGATTTCTGAATGATAATGTGACACTGAAGACTGCAGTAATGACTGCTGAAAATTGAACATCAGAAATGAATTGCATTTTAAAATAGAAAATAGAAAACCTTTGAATGGTAGTGAATAGAAGAAGAATCATTATATTAAAAATTAAAAATAATAATATTTCACAATATTACCATTTGTACTGTCTATTTGATCAAATAAATACAGCTTTGGTGAGCGTAAGAGACTTCTAAAAAAAAATGTACTAGCCTAAAAGCTTTGAACATTAGTATAGATTGACTAGAATCTTTGGAATGTTTTGTCAAACTGAAAGAGGAACAATCTTAATTATCTCTGGTTAATAAGGATTAGAGTGGATTATTAGAAGGCCACAGACACGCGGGTAAACACTCTTCAGGAGATGAACTTGATCTTCATTGATTTATTGTACGTAAGCCATCCTGCTCTTGAACTTTAGTCCCTTTGCACTTGTATGACCTTTAAGGTGGGAGAAACTCAAAAGAGATTCATCTAAATGCTTCTGTCTTTCAGAGCCATGGTCTAACAATGAGCTCAAATGGTAATCTATGGATCGTCTATTTCTAAACTCATGAAATTATGGGAGCTGACTGGATTATGAAAAATAAGACAGATTGAATGCAAAATTGCTAAAATTTTGTTTTTTTTCATTGGTTAAAAATGTTTCCACTGTTCAAGAGCATGCCTTGACCAATTTACTCTACCCGTTTAGAGGAAGAAATAAAAACTGAATGAGACAAAGCTATAGGAGCAGCACGTTAAGAGTTTAGCCATATGCATATGGGAGTCACATTGGAACAATTACACACATGAACATGTGAAGACTTCAGCTGCTGTATGCACTGACGTAAACTCTGCACACATTGATCTCAAACAGAAATCCCATAGAAACACCTTTGGTTCACAGTCTTTGCGGATCATAATCACATTCATAAGAAGTGTTAGCAATGTTATATAAAAGTAGATGCACAAACAAGCATGTAATCCTCATTTAGATGTCAGTCTCTTCCGAGCTTCACTTATGTACGTGTGATTTTTGGCAGGTCCAATCTTCGCGTGCTTATGCAGCCTGCTTTCTGCGCCCAGCTATAGAAACAAGGGATTGATTCTAATTTTTTTTTTTTTCATTTATTCATCTTACTCTCCCCCGGCTGACAGATTTACACGGTGACTCTCTTAAACTCGAAGGCCAACTCCTCCAGAGTAGCGCAGGTGGGAGCTTTTGCAGCAGGAAATGAGTCCGCCGAGCTGTCAGTCATATTTTGCTGGGTATTTAATGTAAACAGTGTAAGTTGTTGGTGGGCGTATGGTTGTCAGATTGCCGACTTGTTTATTGAGTATTAAATTACTAAATAGTAGTGCAAAAAAAACAGAAAGGGGTTTATAGACTCTGAAAAGGACATGGACAGCAGACAATGTTGATCTATGATTTGACATTTGAACTTTCAGTGAAATATTTGCATAGACAGAGGGAGGCTTGCTTGCCAAAGTGGTTTCCTGAATGTTTGACTTGGACAAATAGCCTTTGTAAGATCAGAGCTCCATCATTTGCTGTTTCATATACACTGGCTTCTTTCTTTTCCTTTATATCGGCCATTCTTTTATGTATGAAATGTGTAAATGTAATGATATTCTATGTGAAAGCTATATTCATATAGGCTCATTTAGTGCATTTGGTTTCAAACAAAGCCAAAAGGGAAGTCCAATGGCTTTTTCATTTCTTTTTGCCTCCAGGGTATTATGTTAAAAGTTTCATTTGTTTCTGTCCATATCACCGTATGCTGTGTATACTCTTCTGTATCATCCGTGCCACAAGGATGCACTGTTTTCTTTCAAATCAAAGCTAAATACACATAGAAACAGCGCATCCTTGTGGTGTTACAGGGGCAAATAATTGATGAATAAATACTAATTTTCTTGTGGTTACTTGCAAATTACTGTTGTGACCTCTAAAGAAAACAATTGCACCATAGTCCATGATTTTAAAGGTAGTACATTACTGAGATTTGTGTTGCATAACCAGCTCCATATTTTAGCTATGGCTTTTCTGATGTAGTAAACTTGCTTCATAGCTCGCTCACAGCATTGCACTTGTGATATAGAATGCTCAGGTACGAGTCAGGTGAACCATTGACTTGATAAATGAGCTTGTAGAAGCAAAAGGCTTGTAGAAGCCAGCTAAAAATGGCATTTCAAATTAGTTTTTTATCAAACGTCTGCTTTTGTTAACACTCTCAGTTAGGTTTAGTGTAGGTAATTTTCAAATGCAATAGAGCAATGCCTATTAGCAGCACTGGGCATTTAATTTCTGAAGTGGTGCGAAAAGTAAAACAGCCAGTTTAATAAAACACTGACAGATTCATGCCCATCTGTTTCAAACTGAATGCAGTTTTAGAGCAGATCACTGGACATTTTTCGATTTGAAAATGCTGTGAAACTTGTAAGAGGGAAAGTAATATAATTTTGCAGAAATGTTGCCACAAGCACTTTTTTCCAATTTGGATTGAATCTCAGTTGGACAGCATGAAAATGTAATGCAGATCCTGCACATATCAGCTGAAGTATGTGTCTGTCCCTTTAAAAAAAAAAAAAAAAAAAAAAAAAAAAAAAAAAGCCCCAGTTACCTTATTCTTAGTCTAATATATTTTCGTGATTTAACTAATTTTGTAATTTCACAAGGGATAAATGTTACAGAAAGTAAATGCAAACATAAAGTAAACAATACTTTTTGTTTGCAGTTGTGGTTTGGACAATTTATCTTGTTTCCCACACTAAAAAATTCCAAAATTAGTTCAAATACAGCACCTAATGATTAATAAAACCCCAAATTCATGAAAGATTTATTCTCCAAGTCAAATACAAGATTGTACATTGTTTCAGATGAAAGCAGCTACATCTCACCCAGTTTCTCTGTAATTGGAAACTTTTTCCTGTTATTATACTCTACTCTTGACTATTCAAATGGCAAAACTGTCCACATTGAACATCAATTCTAGCCATTAGAGATCTTAAGTCATATTTGGAAAATGTGATGAAATATGTATCACAGTGACTCACTGACGACATTTGAAACAGAAGAAGCAGTGTTGTGATTCTGTACAGCTCTCTTTGGTATGTCTTTGGAGCTCAGCTCAAGTGCTCCTGTTACTCCTGCACGTTCGTTGCTGTTGTTGAGTTCGGAGAGGACAGTCACATATTTTGGCAGTGGTCTGTCAGGTGAGGATCTTTTGGGTGAGGGGGATATGCTAGGGTGTGGTATTTCATCCATCTTCTCAGGACTCCTTCTCTGAGAAGAACATCTCGCAAATCTGTAAAAACACATTTCAAACCGTGATTCTCTCACTCGAACCAGATGTTGAGGAAGTTGCATTAGAGTTAATGATAATACCAATGCATTAGATTTTAAGGCAGCCAGATTGCCACAGTGTGTTTTGAACTAAGAAGCTTGTGCCATTTTCCAACTGTTTTCCTTGCAAAAGATTGAGGGAGGGCACAGCTGGCATGATGGGCAAAACGTGTTAGACGTGGGTGGCTCAGTCAGTGGTAGCCTCTGGTGGTCCGGTGGGGCACATTTAACCAGTGCCAATTAACACACCAATTAAAAGAGCATTCCATGAAAAATGGCTTGTTTGAAGTGGAAATTCATTCCTGGCATCAGGAAAACCTAAGATCGAATGTTTTTGAGGAGACGAGTGTGTGTGTCATCTGTTTCTTGTCAGCCGTTTTCTATTCCCAGTGATTTTCTGTTATTCTCTTGAGGGGCATTTAGATTTGAAGTACCAAATTTTACAATTTTGCACAGGTGTTGTTGTTGATATTCCTCGATGCAATACCTGAATCTCATTCTACCCCACACAGATGGAGAACATTCCCAGAAGTTATGTCATCCTCAGATCTTAATCCAGCTTCATCCTGAGAACTAATCCACAAACTGCTTTCCAACAAGTGTTTCCATTTGAGCTTGTCTTTCTCTTGTTAATGCTATTTAAGGGAGCCCAGAAAAAGGTGTTTTATTATATAGCCATCTTCAGATACACGTCTAATTGCTCAGTAATAATGGTTATGAAGATGAAGTGCTCTGGCAGATCTCTATATTCTTGGTTAGGAAGTGCCATCTGCCCTGCTTTACAGTTTTCAGCCAGCTCTGTTTTACTAATTTACTGCTTGTGAAAGAAACAGAAGCAGAACCCGCTCTAAAATAGTAACCTTAAATATATGCTGGGTAGATAGGGCTGCCATGCCCGACTCTTTGTGTGTAACGACGCTCTGTGCTCTGTTGGGCAATGTGTGCTTGTATGTGTCCATGTCGTGTGTGTGGCATGCCACTGAACTTTCATGTTTTATGTAGGCCAAGATATGTATTAAGTGGGCAAGTTGGTTGTTTTCAATTTTCAGTTTTTCCTCAGTGCCAGCTTATGTATGTTCAAAGTCATTTAATCTTTGCCGTCACTTCCTGCATGCCATGTGTTCACCTTATTCACTGATTCTCAGTTGGTAGGTCTTTTCTGTTCTGCTAAATTTTGTCCAAGCAATAATAAAGACACATTTAATTTATAATTTGTCTTAAATATCATTTTGTAAAAAATAAAATAAAAAAAGTGAATCGAATCGAGAAATCAAAATCGTGAATGGGATGAATTGAGAATCGTGAGTTGAGCTGTGAAACGTTACATCCCTATTTTTTCAGGATTCTTTGACGAAAGTTTGAAAAAAAATTTTTTTTTGGAATAGACATTTTTTTTGTAACATAAATGTCTTTATACTGTTTGATGATTCTGAACTATTTAATAGTCCCTGCTGGATAATTTCTTTTAATTTCTTAGAGAAATAAAAAACCTCATGCTTGTTTGGCCTTAAAAGAGTCTGCATCAGCTGTAAACCTTGGCATCTGTCATTACTTTGGTTTTGTCAGGTGGTATTTTCCGTCATCTTGCAAGGGACAGCACAGTTAACATTGTTCATATACAGGGGTTGGACATCTAGCACAATAGGGAACATGGCATGGCAGAAAGAATACATGTTTCATATTGTCCAGATTGTGCCAGATTTGATGGCATCACCCGAGACCCAACATTTGGACATAAGTGACCGAAAGTTACTGGCTTATAACAGCCGTAGACATGCTCATATTGGCGCCTATGTAGCTCAACCGCCCCGATGAAAACAGTTTGGTTGGTGGAAACTGGAGAGGTCAAGGTGCACAGTTTAATCTGCAGTGTGAGTTGGGCAGCTGTCGGTGGTTTATGTTTGAGCGGGATACAGTCTGGGTTAGTACCCGGACATCCTTTTCAGCACACAGCTCCTCTTGCGACGTCAAACAGTTACTCTTGTTGGATGTGGTTCGTACTTTGTGGTGGTATGCCGACCATTACTTTGGATACATGGTGGCTAAGACTTGCTGTCTGGTCACAGATGTGCCTGCAAGACACACACCAACAACTTGCTCTTATTTAAACTCTGATATCTCTCCCATTAAAGGGTTAGTTCACACAAAAATAAAAATTAGCTTGTGTTTACTCACCTTCGAGGCATCCTAGGTGTATATGACAAGACACACACCAACAACTTGGTCGGAGTTATATTAAAAAATTTTTATTTTTTATGTAAACAACTTTGCTATTACTCTGCTTATTAGGCCAACCTTTGCTTTAAAATGATGATCATAGATTTATAGGCGACATCCACTTTCATTCTTTGAAAGAGCGTTGTGCACTTATAAGATGACTTTGGGGATATAAACAGCATTGCTGTATATTTTTGCACATTACTTTAATATTGAGCAATATTGATTAAGTGGAAACATTTACTACAGCAGATGCAGATTATTAAACACCCAAAAATATCTTGCCTGATTCTTACGTCAAGGATAATCTTGCTTTCTTCACACATTTACAGCTCACGTTGAACACAAGCCTGCATGAGTTTTTTTGCTGTCAGGAAACTGTTTTTATGTGCTAGGAAGTGAGTGAGGTGTCAGTGCAAATTCAGTGTGAATGTCTTTTACCTCTGAATCCTTTGTGTTCCTCATTTAATGACTCTGAAATCACTGCCCAACATGCTTTGAAACATCACTGCTCATCTCATCTTTTCATGTCACTGCACTTAGGTCATGTGGTGGAGCTGTTCAGTTTTTTAGTCCTAAAACTCTTTCCATAAGGAATTATAAAAATATTTTCTTCTCTGTGGGTCAATTTACATTACTTAAAGATAGCGACTTGCCTTTGTTCTGCAAAACAAGTACATATGCTGTATAGTCATATCTCAATGTTTTTTGTAGAAGCTGTTTTGTTTTGTTAATGTTGTTTGTTGTTGTGTTGTTTGATTGATTCGTCAAGCACATAAACTTACATACTTTCACTTATTGTAACAACAGACTAAGATATATTTACCCATAAATCAAAATAATTTTTTATTTTTTTCTGAAAACCCATTAAAAGTTCTAGAGGCACTCAATGATGAATGAACATCCTAACCGAAACTGACATTGAGTAGGGTGACCTGAACGAGCTCTATTCATTCAGCAAATACCACTAAACTTTAAGAAACACTTTATCCTAAATTGAACATTCTGTTATTACGCGTCTCACAGTACATTTAAGTCTGTATGCTTTTTTCTTTACGTTTGACCCGAATAGTATATTGTTTGAACAATCATTAGTTAGTTTTGCTAAGTCTGAAACTGTTTCCCATTCAGTAAGACTAGTGAATACAGCACTATAGCACCAAGTGGGTATACGGAGTCACGATGTGTTTTAGTGAGTCCACCCTTCTGGTGTTTTGTCCTTGTTTTTGGGGCTTATCAACTTGCCTTTTCACTTTTAATGTATAAAACAAAGCATTCATCAAGTTTGATACTGTGTATGAGGCTGGAGTTAGTCCTCGGGCGATATATCTTAAGACAAGATATGATCATGCCGCATCTAGTGCGTAAAGGCGCGTCCGGGTGATAACGCACTAAATCACACAACTCACTGCTGTCAAATTGGAGCGGCATTTAATAGGGGGGGGGGGGGGGGGGGGGAAAAACAAGGAAGCAGTAGATCGCATGAAAAGATACAACAATATCGCGTTGATTTATCGATAGGCGAGTCATCTGGGATAGATGAAACCCGATATTGCGTAGCTTGTCAGTGATTAAGGCTCTGTCTATTAAAGGTAGCTCCATTTAACAGCAGGTGCAGGTGATTTAGTGGTAATCACGGAATCGGATTTACTGACTAGATGCGGCCCTATGATCATATCGATTAAATATAGCGACCCAGCCCAAGGCTTGTGGGTACTGTGTATGTATGATCATACGATGTGGTAGTGGTTAGCTACTTAGCTGATTATGATGGTCATAGAAGTCAAATTTCCCTCATATAAACTAGTTGTAATTTTACTATGTTCCCAGTCTATGTGGTAATGTTTAAATCAGTTGACAGGGAATGTATGCTCAACAAATCATAAAATGCTGCATCAGAAAAGGTTTGTAGTGTTATAAACTACCACCTCTCCTTTGATGTATGAGGGGACAAAAAGAACGCACGGTACTCTATTGGCACTCCTGGCATACAAAGAACAAGGATGTGATAAATGCGACATAGGAATTAGGCAGAACTCCGACCCGAGCTCACACCCACCCACCAACCCCTTACCAACACCGCGACAACACCCAAAACACCCCCAAGCAACCCAGTCGAACAACAAAACCACACCAACACATGCACTAGCGGAACGGGGTGACACAACGATTTTCCCAGAACATAAGGAAACTCGTGCCATGATGAGAACATTTTGGGTTCTTTGAGTGGTTTCTACATTCTCTTCCAAACATGTGTCTGCTTTTCTCCAATGTTTTCCTCTGGCCCCCTCGATCCAAGTCATACCATTTACTTTCTCTTCTGCATCTTCTCCACCTCTCCATAGATTTTTAAGGCCCCATAGTTGATGCTATGGTGGCGTTGTGTGGCCTGGGTTTTGGGTAGCTTGAGCTACAGTTTAAATGTAAAAAAGTTATTGTCTATAACCAGACGTAGTTACTTACTCTCCATAAATAGTTTTTGACAGCATCCCCATAAAGACTCTTTACAGGCCTTAATAACTTCACAATAAAGCATTACTCTGTCCTCCCTAACACAGCGGTTAGAGATAAAAGAGGGGTCCCAGATCCCAAACCACCCACGGCCAGTCTCATCCCCAGGACCGCAGGCTATTTCACTCTCTGTTTGGACTTATCAGAGCTTTTGGCTTTTTAATTTAGGCTGTAAAAATGCCATGTAAGATAACAACTTGTTTATGACTCCATATCCGATGCTGCGCCAAGTCAAGTAGCAAAGAATGTGGGCTGGTCTGCACTGTCTTTGGCTTTTTCAAATATAGCTTTATTTTATTGTGTTTTCTTCATGCTTGTTTGTTTCCCTCTGTAAGCAACAGCTTTAGTTTCGTCTGGACTTGTAATGTTATATTACTTGCATTTTCTTGGATTTGTAATGACTATCGTTAGTAGCTTTTGTTTCATTTTGCAGTACTTTATACTTTATTATTATATTATTGGTATATGTCCTACTTAATTTATATAATCCAATCATGATACTTTACAGTAGGATGAACAGATCCATACTAAATGTGCTATTTTGGGAATCATGTACGTCAGCGTATGGTAAAGAAGCTTAAATAACTATTAAAAAGTAGTACAAATAGTACAACAATAATGGAATTGGAGCTGAATTGGACCCAAAAAGTAACTGGGAATTTGTGGTTACTGCATACAGGTATAGTACTGTACTTTGTAAAATACTCTTTAGTTTTCATTGATTTAGTTGTTTTCTTATGCAGTTGATTATCTGTTTTATGTGTGGTAGCCAAACCTCAGGCAAAGGTATGATTTGGTGGGGGAAGAAATTGGATCAAATGTAGGTTTTTAGGTTTTAACTTTTCTTTCATCATTGACTACATCTATAAGTTCTGGTAGCGATCCAGAGGTATGCTGAGTTAAATGTTAAATGGGAGTAAGTCACGTTTGACAGTCTGCCAGTATACTCGGGGCCTATATAAACCTGCTTATTAAATTGTAATCCTGCTTTCAGGTCCAGTACAGTCCTGTTGTATACAGCGGCTGGACTTGAACATCCTCTGTGCTTTGGTCCAAAACGAATTTGGCGTCAGGAAAAAAAAGTAGCTTTCTGTTCCAAGGAAAGAGATTTTGAACAGAGTATGAATTTCAGCCCAGAAAGGTACAGGAGAGGCTGTGATCCAATTCATTCTGACCCTGAGGTTTCAGATCTCTGGAGAGATTCTCACCGCTGTTGGCCTGTTCATCTTGCAATCATCTGACCTGGGTCATGGGAAGTTTGGAGCTTTCAAACAGGTCATTTAAGATACTATGCTGAACTCTCGTTGAGGAATGCAACACTAGAAATAAAAGAAGGAGGCTTTATAATTTGCATTGCAACAGTTCCAGTCCTTTAGTTTTTGAATTTATGAACTAGCTGGGTATAATTAGTTCGAAAATATTATAAAGATTTTATATAGTTAGTTGATATTAACTTATTGATATTACTATATAAAAGTGACATCACACTAACAGCCAAACTATATTACCTAGTACTGATATTTGTAACAATTTAGCTGATGTTCAGTTTTGCTCATGTAGTTTTTAGCATTTTATGCCATGTAGCAGATGCAGGGTTTCTAGAAAGAGCCCTTCTAGAATTCCCCCTGATTTACAGAGGAAGTGGTTTCCTGGCTAACTGATATGTGCTGACAAAATCTGAAAGTGTCGTCTGTTGATCATTAAAACGTCATCAAAGTTCCTGAGACGTTTTCTGTTACTAGTTGTGGATACTTCCTGTTTATGACCTACCGTTACTCTTTCCCTGAAAACACAGACATCAGGCCAGATGTGTTTCTGCCTGAAGTTCTAGTAGCAGTTGGGAGGCTTTTCCTCTGTTTGTATCCAAGTTTCAGATGTTTTATCTGAGAGTGAGATTAAGCCAGTCAGATTCACTTCAGTTGTGCTTGCGTGTGTCTAAAGGAGTCTTTTATACAATAAATGTGTGGACAATAATATATGTGGTTACATTTTGTGTTCCAGCTTAATAGTAGGCATGTTTGTTTTCTCTATAAAGACTGACTCAAAAAGGCATTAAGTACACAGTCTTACCCTACAAATTATATGCAGGAATATAATACCAATATTCTAATCTGAAGAATCTATAATAATTGACTCACAGCCCCAAAACAGCGATAAGACAAGGGGTCTTCTTTGCTGAATCTGGAGAGCTGCAAAGGACTATTGAAGAGTCTTTTATTTTGAGTGTCTGTAGGAAGCTTCAGTCCATCCAGAAAAAGTAAAGAGTCCAGTTTACTGAAGACAATAGAAGCTTTCACATAAATGAGAGGTAGAGACTCGAGGCTCAAGTTCAACAATTTTGAGGTATTTTCGGTGGATCCTTTCTTGTTTTTCAGGTTGACATTTGCCGGTCTGAATTTTGGACCCACTTTAGCAGCATTGTAGTTCTTGTGCTGGGTAACAGAGGAATGGTGTTTTTTTTTTTTTTAAACAGTCCTCGGAGAATGCGACCTGTCATTTCAGCTCCCGAATAATGCTATAATTATCGTTAGACACGCAAAGGATTGAGATGACATACAGGCAGAAAAAGAGAAAGAAAAGAACAGAAAGAAAAATGGAAAATGGGATAAAGCACGGTGGCTCAAGGATAAGCGTAGGTGAAATGAAGAAAGGGAAAAAGAAAACATAAGATAGAAGACACAAGTTCACGCTTTAAAGGGAAGTTGATCTTCGTGTGTTGGAACATACTGTAAAAGGAGGACACATCCAGTGGATAAATTGTAATGGAGTTTGATAACATTCTAACTCTATGTGCTGTCAAATTTTAAATTTAATGTATCAGAGCTGGATAAAAGTATTCACTTTCTTCTTAAACATTCATGGTACTGCATCTTTATGAATGTATAAATATTACATGCAATGACCTGCTCATAGTAGCCATTTCTGTAGAGCTCAAAAAATATGTAAAAATCAGCGCCATAAAATAAAACCATCTATCTTGGTGACTTCTGAAATCATATGGTAGCTTTGGGTGAAGAACAGACAGAAATTGAAAAGTCATCATTCACTGAGAAATTTTCTGTAAACAAAGTGGTTAATGCAAGTATACAATGCAGACCGGTGAGGCTGAAAATCAAGACCCAGATCAGGTAACAAATGATTATTTTCAAGCTGATTCTTTTCAATAAAGTATTTTATCTGGATCACAGTCAAAAATTAGCTGAAATGTTTTGTTCAGCTCGCTAACTCGATAGCACTGTTCTTCAGTTAACAGCGCACAGGACGGGAAAGATCATGAATGACAACTTAAAATTCAGTCCATTTCACACACAAAACCCATTACTATATGAGTTCAGAAGACTAGAATGATATGAATGCATGATTATATGACACCAACTTTATATGGTGAATTTTTGGAGCTTAACACAGTGTGTGGTCACTCCGAACTGTAAGAGACCCACGTTTATGGTTAACAAAGAGACCTACATTAAGATTCCTCAAAATATCTAATTGTTTGTTAACTCTAAAAAAGAGAGAGTCAGTACAGATTTAGCAGGATCTGGAAGGTGAATAAAATGTGATCGACAGAGATGGTTAATTTTAGGGGTGGTAACTGTCCCTTTAAAGGTTGACAAAAATAACTAAAAGCATTTCAGGAAACAAGTAGCTTATATTTCACCAAATGTAAACTGTATATATGACCCGCGGACCACAAAACCAGCTTTAGCACGGGTATATTTGTAACAATAGCCGACAATATACAGTACATTGTATGGGTCAAAATTATCGATTTTTCTTTTTATGCCTAAAATCATTAGGACATTAAATAAAGACCATGTTCCATAAAAATATTTTGTAAATTTCCTACCAAAAATATATCAAAACTTAATTTTTGAGTAGTAATATGCTTTGGTAAGAATTTAATTTGGACAAGCTGTGGGAAAGGCGATTTTCCCCCTCATATCAATTTAGATTTTTTTTTTGCAACCCTCAGATTCCAGATTTTCAAATAGCTGTATCTCAGCCAATATTGTCCACTATCATAACAAACCATACATCAATGGAAGCATTTCAGATGGTGCTATAAATCTCAGTTTCACCACCAAATGTGACCCTTATGGGCTGGTTGTGTGGTCCAGGGTCACATATATTATATATGGCAAACATTAAAAACACCTCTAAAGCTTTGCCTGAACATTAATGTTTCTAATAATAAAATAAAGATTTTTTTTTCGGATCTATTGTCCATTTCCAAAAAACAAAAGTGACGCAATCAACCTACTATTGTAGTACATGAATGCTTTCCATTTCACCATGCGAATTTGACGATAAGTAAACCCATGCATATGACTTTGTTGTTAATGTTTACTTTTGTGCATTGAGTTTAACAGAATTTGTAGTGGCCAATGTTATTTTGTGCATTGAAATAACACAATATGTTCTTGCTTCATCTCTGCAAAAAATGCTGGTCCCTTAATGAGCCCAATCGTCGTTATAGCATATTAAGTCAGATGTTTCAGGTAAATGTTAATAAGGGTTGAGTTCAATTTCAAGGATGAAAACAACATCAGTTTTAGGGGGATCAAACCGTCCGCTTAATTAGGTGGGTCCGAGACCCCCCCCCCCCACCCCCCAACCCCTCTCCTCAAGTTCACACACTTGGGTATAGAAGGGAGAGTGTGAGAGAGCAGGTATTGTTTAAAAGAGACTGGTTGGGTGGAGGTTCTGTGGCACCTCAGGTGTGACCTTAACCGTAACACCACTCCACTATTTATACCCAACACCCACCCCAGCCCAAATACGAGGGAGGGTTTGGATGCATAGCATCTGTGTGAGGTGTGTGTGTGATATGCGTGTACATGTTAGTGTAAATTCTTCGGGTGCCTCTCTCGAGTTTAACAGACTGAGGATGTGTGAGAATGCATATCTGAGTGTGTGGTTGTGTGTCGCAATCTTGTGTTTCTGTGGTTGCTGAGATGTGTGTGTTGCACAAACAATTCCTGAACATTCATGGGCATGCGGAAAGAGTACAGTGCTGATCACAGTGTGTAGGTCCACCAGCACAAGCTGTTTTTTTTGGAGGGAGAATGTGTACTGGGTGTGATGAAAGGGAGAGGTCCGTTTGTACAGTCCATAGCCACCTAAATTCGAAATTCTTTTGATGAATGGCCGTCGTAAAATATATGGCACATCTGCAAAACAGCTGTGTTAAGAAAAAGCAAGATATTCAGTGCAGAGTCTTTCCAGTGCAGCTACGTGCTGTGACATCTTATCCAGAACAACAGCATAGCTGACATGCCAAAGGTGAACGGTTTGCATTAGAACTCGTGTGAACCTGAGACCAAAAACCACAGTCGGACGATTAATGTGGGGCATGAAACTCTAACTGATGGAAAAGTATTGTCCTGTGCTTAAAATAATAATAGAGAAACGCAGATGAACTAGACGGACAGGAAAAAAAAAAAAGTCCGTGAAGTGGGAATATCTACCGCGGGCCGAGACCGCTGCAGAGCCATGGGGACGGCCAGTCGGCATGGACGAGGAGGACTCAGTCGGTAGCCCAGACGTTTCTTTATTGAGCCCTTCCCTTTGAGTTTTTAAACCACCTCAACCGTCGAAGAAATTGAAATGCACACTGATTCCTGCGCCATCCTGGAGGCAGGTAAAACCCGATTGGCTTCTGTAGCCTGCGGTACGTGCAGACACCCAACCACAAACACACACCAAATGATGGAGCCTAGAAGACTCAGGTGGTACAGACCTAAAATGGATTGAGAAGGGATATTTATGACATGTACAGAAAGATTTATTTGAAATGACAAAAACAGTGGGTATTTTACAGTGGATCCCTGCCAGGTCATGCTTATATATTGTTTTTGTGTTCTTAGGAATAAAGGATAGACGTCAAGGACGCGGGTGACGTATGTGCTGGATTTTAATGGAGAAAAAAAGTCCAAACTATATGCTAGTTGCGGTGTCGCGCACAGGAGATCATCTAGATGTTGGAAAGGACGTTTGGACATGGGCCATAATCGGTGGATACAAAGAAAGGATGATTGTTAAAAGGTGTGAGGTGTCTGGACCAACAGGTGTGGGCCTCCGTCTTCTCATGACCACACACAGAACACCTTATTCATCACTGTAAGTGTGAACAAGCCCCATGGCCCTGATCCACTGCTAACTGTGACGGGCTGCGGTCCCTCTGCAAGGTTATTTACTGTCCTGTTTGCGCGCCCTCCCGTCGATCCGTCAAGAGAGTCGCCTCTAGAACATCAGTACAGTCTCATGTCGAACAGTGATCAGACCGTTTTATTAGTGGATAAACCGTGGTATATGCTTTTTAAAATGGTATGCTGTTAGTTGTATCCAGTAGAACACAAATGTGGAGGAATGTTTAGCACTGCTACTTTTCTGTAGTAATGACCAGGAGTTAAAAATGTAGTTCATACGACGATACTAGAGTGTTTGTATGAAGTAACCTTGCATGGAAGGAAGTTACCTGAAAAAAAATTACCCGAAAAAAGTAAAGGATAAGGGTGTGTAGTGGTGTGTGGTTGTGATTGGGTTTAAGCCGTATAGATAACTTGGGGTTTGGTGACAGCCAATGGAGTGATAATAGGTTGGAATTTAATGAACTGCATGACGGAAAGCACAGGGCGCTATGTATGAGTGTTGAGAACTGCAGAATTAATTGTTTGGGACGTCAACAGGTGTTTAGTGACCTGCGTTAAAGGAGAGAGTCTGCATTTGCCAGCTGTGGGTAGTTTGTCCCAGCCACTAATGATACAAGGAGGAAAGTGCAGAGAGATGGGAAGGCAGTTTATTTTGGACCAAGCATAAAAATGGGCAACTTTATAAATGATTTGTACAAGACAAATCAGTGGGGAGTGATGAGTATTTTAGTTCTAATAACATAACAGTCTGGATGAAGTGGTCATACTTCGGAACTACAGCCGTACGGTCCTGACAATTGACAGAAATTGCTAGGGCTTGCTGTTCAAACCTTATGTTAATGAGGAATGGTAATTCTTTCAGTGTGCTGCGTGTGTTGAGTGGACTTGTCATACTAATGAGAGGCAGTCAGGGGTTAAAGCAACTGTACATTGTTTTGCGTGGCTTCCTTAAAAAAGTTAGTTTGGTACAGTTAGTTTGGAAATAGTAAATCCCTAGTAAAAAACATGGTAACACATGGCAGTGCATGATGTGTATAGTTGAAGAAGCTTTAAAAAGCTTGGGCCATAATAAAGGTGCATTGAAATTATAGACTGATGGTTGTTTCATTATAGTTCCTTAGTGCTTAAAGTGTAACCGTTTTCCTAATTGTCTACGCTTTGGCATTACAAGAAAAAACAGATTGGCCACAAGAACAGTAATTATGCGCCTTTAGTCATTTTGTTCTTCCAGTGAGGTTTGGCGGGTGTGGTTTTTGTGCCTTAGGGAGAGAGGGAATGTCAAGGTTATGCCCACATAAAACAGACATGGGGTAGCTGCATCTGGAAACAGTCCTGGGAGATGAACTAAGCGGAAGCATACTGTAATTTTCATAGTCTAAAGACATTCTGATCAGAACATTTTAGCCTTGCCTCATGGGAAGATTGGGAAATTGTAGTTCTATTTCCAAGCTACAATACGAGGACAAAATGCAAGGGTGACACATTGTTTCAAAAATATACAGGAGTTGTATGAACTATTAAAGACCAGATGGCAGATAAGCTGCAGAGGTTCACAGGGAGTGTAAGGCAGCACTTGCAATCAGATAGTATTTGAGGCAAGTCCCTGATATAAACATCTGGCGTATATTGTGTAATGAGGACAATTCTTCCTTGGAAGCTACAAGAGGAAGTTGTTATATTTTTAATGTAGTAGTTTCCAGGAGCTAGCCATAATTGCAAGAGGTGAGTGCAACATTTCACAAGATAGGAGGTTGTTCTGTTATCCAAATGTTACCACTTTGGTTCCATATATTAGGGCTCTGCTAAAAAAAGAATTAGAATGTAGCTTGTGAGACGAGTATTTGGATACCACAGGGATGGAGACTTTGAAGGAATTTTTTGAACTTTTTTTTCTAGATAATTTTTTTTTTTTTCCCAGAGAAAAGACTCTAACAATAGTGTCACAACTTTCTACTCTAGAGTTTCAGAAGAGATCTGAACAGTTTTTCAAACTTATATCAGATTTGCAAAGAAGAAACCAATACTGTTAACAAAATATCAAATAATTCAAAAAAAGGGCTCAAATATTTCTTCCAAAACCAGAGTTTTTGAGCTCTGCTATCTAGGATACTTTTTGAAAACACTACATTCTTTCTATATGTCAGCAATTTCCAACTTTTGTCCAGTCTATTATTTTGATCTGTCTGTTATGAAAAACATCTGAGGAGGAAGTTGATACTTAAAGGGATACTCCAGCCTCAAAAATGAAAAATGTTGTCATTAATCACGTTACCCCCATGTCGTTGCAGACCCATGTCAAAAGCTTTGTTCGTCTTCGGAAACACTGATTTAAGATATTTTTTGGATGAAAACCGGGAGCCTTGTGACTGTCCCATTAAACTACCAAGGTCCAGAAAAGTATGAAAGACGTAAGTCAGAATAGTCCATCAGCAATCAGTGGTTCAACTGTAACGTTATGAAGTACAAAATAATACTTTTTGTAACCAAAAGAAAACAAAAATAACAACTTTTAGTTTCAACAATTTCATCTCCGCGGTATCTCTCCACATCACAGGCGTTAGTGCCATTTTGCAGAATATCCGCTGAATGCAGGCAGCTTATGCTCTTCTGTGGTCAGCCCGCGACACAAAGATACATTTTCTATGTGTATTTACGCTTTGATTTAAATGAAAACTGCGCATCTGTGTTTTTTTGCGTACAAAAAGTATTCTCGTCACTTCATAACATAACGGTTGAACCACTGATGGCAGGATGGAGTGTTCTGACGATGTCTTTCATACTTTTCTGGACATTGACAGTGTCATTTACTTGGAAGTCTATGGGACAGTCACAAGTTTTGCCTCCTTGTCGCCATCTCTGTTTAAAAAACTGAAATTGCAGTTACTTGCGGAATTATCTTCCTTGCGTGCTTTGTACTCTAGGTACGGCTCCAGCGTGGATATAAATCTGATGTTTTGAGGAGTATGTGTGCAGTCAGTCACTGCACTGGTGTGAATCCTATACTTCGTAATCACAGATATAAAAGTGATGTGACATACAGCCAAGTATGGTGACCCATACTTAGGAATTCATGCTCTGCATTTAACACACATCCACAAAGTGCACACACACAGCAGTGAACACACACACTGTGAACACACACCCAGAGCATTGGGCAGCCATTTATGCTGCAGCGCCCGGGGAGCAGTTGGGGGTTCGGTGACTTGCTCAAGGGCACCTCAGTCGTGGTATTGCCGGCCCGAGACTCGAAAGCACAATCTTAGGGCTAGGAGTCAAACTCTATTACCACTAGGCCACTTTCCTCATTCTAGCCTGTGCCTAGGAATATAGACCCAACGTATTTTTAACGTATACTTGTCATCTGAACAAGTAAGTAACAAGTCTGCTACGTTTTTCTGACCAACCTGAGGAAAAAAAAAAAACATTACAATAAATTGTGCTACCAATGGTGATTTGATCTAACATTCGATTAGCTCATATCACATCAAACTGTGCAAATTATTATTATTGTTATACTTTATTCAAAGATCATTAATGTTAAAAACATCAGCTTTTGCGTAACTATGAGTATAGTGTGTAGATTTCAGTTTTCTGTACAGTCTAATCTCTAATTGTCATACCATTCGAAGATTTCATACCAAGAAATTATTTTAACCCAAAAAGCCAAACTATGCTTCCTTCGAACTGGTTGTCTTTAAGCTCTTAACGTGCACCACGACGTGGGCGCACTGAACTCTCCTTGTTTGCAACGAAAAATGTTATTTCTAACACCATAAAAGTTCTATACAGAACTTTTAACCTGTTAGCCTGCACCCCAACGCGGGCGTCCTCAACAACCCTCAACTCGCACATTGCTGTTTTATAAAGCTTATAAAGAATGTATTTGCTAGATTTGTGTAAGCTGTACACATCAAAACATGAAAGAATATAAACGTCTGCAGTATTGACATACCAGATTCGTCATAATAACGAGTCATAAAGACATCCAACAGCTGTAAATCCCGGTTTAGTTGGGAAGGTAAGGGTCCACTGAACAAAATCTCATGTTGCACGTTTAGTCCAACGAAGCAATAACGTTGTAATATGGATGATAATTCCTTTGTTTACATTTCAGTTCTTCAGGGACAGAATTGTTTGTGTCCGTCATGGAATAAAACTCAGAAACTGCATCTTGGTAGTAAAAAAGCGGCATGGTTTTGTAGCGTACAGTGTTACAAACAGAATGAGACAATCCACCAAAAAAAAAGTGAAAGATAGGCGGAAGATTGTTTATTTGAATTCTGGAGCTCTCTCGTGACGGCTCGTGATGCGTGCTCTGACGCACCTGTCATCTGATGGAGGCGGAACTTAGCGATCGCCTTTTTCTTTATTTTTTTATTTTTATATACGTGTGAGTGTTGAATGTGCCTGTATCTGCATGATTACCATCTGTTTGAGCGCAAATCAGCACGCTATTACTGTGTAATCACAGCTATCAATGTGAACGCCGTCTATATGAGTAGGGTGTTACTGTGTAATCACAGCTATCAATGTGAACTATGAAAAGTAGGGGTAGGGGTTTCATGTATTTTTATATCAAATAAAAAAAATTCAGTGTGGTACAAAAAAAAATTTCAAGGCACTTCAGTGTCTATAATTTTTTATATTTTTGAGCATTATCAACTCTGGTTGATAAAAATTAAAGCCCAAAGAGTCTTCTTTCCAAAGACACCAAAATTATGTGTGTAACACACTGAAGTAAGGAACTGTTACAATTTTAAGTTAGGTAGGTTCACTTTCAGCTGTGGGTCCCATAATGGGGGGGTGCTGGCTAACAGGGTTAAAAATACAAATCTGTGTAATCCTTGGCTATCTGTAATCAGAAGCACATTTAAAACTGGAATATAATTTAATTTCATTCACATTTCATATAATACTTTCTGGATTACAATCCACCATCAAAATGATTTTTTTACATTTAATATTCTAGCTGCGTGAGAAAAAGGCTATAAATGATCCACCACCTGCAGGATCCTCACATGCAATTAGCCTAGTAGCCGGGACAACTTTTTTATGTTTACAGACGTGACGTAATGACGCAGCAACATGCTCGAATTTCCCACAAAAACCTACCTGTACCACTTAAATTATAAAACGTTATAAGCTAACCGTTGTGAATCGGGCTAAAGTACAGTGATAGTTTTGAACACTGGCTGGTTATGTTCTTGCTGAAATATTGATTTTGGATCATTTTTAACCAAAAAAAGTTACGGACTGCAGCTTTAAATAAAACTGATACTTAATCACAACTTTATGTGTGTACCCACTTTTTTTTTTAACTGCGCGTGTTATTGAGCTTCATGACTTATTTCAAAACATTTTTATATAACTAGGTTTAATAACTACAATATTTTAATTGTATTAATAAACAATATTTTATTAAAGTTCAAGTTCTTCACATATTTAACTTGATTATACTATTTAAATTACTCAGTTACTGTTTATACTTCATATTCTTGCAGTTGAGTGCTTGGCCAAGAGGGAGTGATGAGAAAACCTTTTAGCAGGAAGTGCATCCAGTTTTCACATTTCCTGTTCTCATCCACACATTTAAGATGGATTTGGTTTGTTTAGTTTAGAGCTCATTCTCTTAGTTTAGAGGATTCAAGTAAATGCTTGTCTTAATCATTTCTAGAGGTCGACCGATTTTGCCGATACCGATAGCTAGGTTGGACCACACTGGCTGATGTTTTTGTGTGTGTATCAAAATTATTGTTTCGATACCCGATACCAAGTCAAGAATTGCGATTTCGATACTTTTTCGATAGTTTTTATTTGCGATTTAAAATACACTGTCAAATATCATGTGCTGTGCTTTATTTTTAAAACCGGGACAACATTCTAATCATATAACACACTAATAAATGAACATATTGTGACGAGTCAGCTGCCTCCCCCCCTAATTATTATCGGCACCCCGTCCTAAATCGCCGTTGAGTGAGTGTGTCCGTGAAAGGGCGCTGGATGATCCAGGGCTGGCGGCATGTGATGGGGTACACCTGAAGGAAATGGAGCCTCATCACCGCCACTGTTTTAAAAGCCCAATGTGCCTCTCCATGGGAGGAGACCGGTCTCTTCCCCGTGCATGCAAACTGGTGTCCTTGTGGGTCCAGGAAGGGTGCGTTGAGGGACTCCCGCGCCACCAGAGACGTGAGCTGCCGGACCCGCGGTCCGGACGAAAACCACACCCGTTTAAACGGCCATCCGGCCAGGATCAGGCTGTCGATCCCCGTCAAGTTCCGCGGCCAGCGAGAAGGATGCCGCAGCTGGAAGAAGCCAGCCGCCCCTCGCGCCCCGGACCGAAGAGGGGAGCGGGTGCGGCCGCCGTACTCCACCCCTTACCTGGACCCTTCCTTCCAGAACACTGCCTGACCCACACGAACCCCACAGCATGGCGAGGACACCAGATCCCCTGTTTGTTTTGGACACTCTCCCCCTTTGGACACTTTTATTCCCTCTCATTTTATTATCTGTTAATAAAAGCCTCTCCGAGGCCTGACGCCACGCCCACTGTGTCTGTCTTTGCTCCTCCCGTGACAATATGAACAACAGATATATTAAACATTTGAGCAAAATATGAAATATCAAAATATAAAAATAAATTAGAGCAATGACATTCAAGGTAAAAAAAAAAGAATAAATTTAGCAGCATTATCTCAGTTATCATAAGAAACATAAGAGTAATAACTTTATCTTGATTCTGAACTTTGAAAGTACTTCCATATTTCACTCCTCGCGTAAACTTTTTCTACCAGTCGTGGACAGGCTGCCACAGTATCACTTGTGCTCGCACATGCAGCCATCTCGCTGTAGTGTTTGTCACATGACAGCTGAAGCTTTTTTGCTGGGTGCGTGAAGAGAAAAAACACAGACGTCCATAGGGAGGCACTGGAAGCGTGCGTTGGACACACCAACATGAAATACGTCTCTTACAAATCTGGAATGCGGTCATTCTTGAAGTATCGACACTAATAAATTTAGGAATCGTGACGTTTTTAATTACCGAGAATCGCGATACTTTTGAAGTATCGGTGCACCGTGCAACCATACTGGCTGATACCAATTAATTAAACCAATAGTTTTTAAAATGGATACTGAACAAGAACTAAAAGAGTGCTTAATTAAAAAAAAAAAACAGTGCTGACCATACTAGTAGTAGTAATAATAATAATAATAGTAATAATAGTAAATAATAGTAATAGTAAATGTTGAAATTACCACACTCTAACAAGGAACAATACTTACACAGTAGTCTAAAACAGTTTATTTAATCACCAAACGCACACAAGTTTACTTCAAGAATAAACAATTAGCATAGATAAATTTGAAGTTCAGTGTTTAAAAAACGGAGCAAACGTAAAGAGCAATCTATATTATAGCTCTATAAATGAAACATACAGACTTTATTAGAGCCACAGAAAGACAAACGTTTCTATGGAAATGCTCAATATACAATTCATTATGTACATTAACAACGATTCGGGGCGAATATAATGTAATTTAAAGAAAACTATGTGAATGGCGCGGCAGGATTTTCTGTCAGCTGCATTTAAATCCAGGTCTGAAATTTCTCGCTCTGTTCAGCGTGCAGCATCACGTGTCCAAACAAATAGCACATGCTGTCAGTGATTTCAACCACTAGAGGCCACTCTCGCACTGTATAATGAAAACAGATGCTTCTCAGTCGCTCCAGCAACGGACACAACCGGGAAAACTATCGGCATGGATTTTTTTGCAGATAACCGATTGTTCCAGCAATCAACTATCGGTGCCGATTAATCGGCAAAACCGATAAATCGGTCGACCTCTAATCATTTCAAATATATACAGTATCTGAGGGTCTGGTTGCCCTCCACTATGGAAAATTTAATTAGTTGTTGCCCTCATTGTATTCACTCATTCTAAGATATTTGCTATTGCAGAGTGAGCAAGAAAACATGTGCAGCCTATGTTATTTGGAGCTGAAGAGAGTGGTGTGTGTGGCTGTCTGTGTGAAAGTGTGTGTCTACTGTATATGAGAGGAAGAAGGTGAGAGAGAAAGCATACTCAAGAGCGTGTGTGACTTCCTCACATGCATTTCCTGTTTACTCTTGTAGGCCTGTATCTGCGGCTTTCAATCAAACCCCCGTCTGTTTTTTAGGCCACTCTACAGTGCATTGGTTTGGTTATGTACGAGTGCATTTTCTGAAGCACAACTCGTAGTTTTTTTTTATGTTATTTATGTACTAGAGAGGTTTAAACACAAATCAAAGCCAAGCCATATTGCACCATCTAATTATGCACACAATCATTACCTGAGATTATCACTGTCATATTTTGTATGTTGTTCCTGCCGCGATGTCGCAGGAAAATAAAAACCATTTCTAAAACAGAATTCAGTGTTGTCGTGTTGTCGTGTGTCACTGTCGCAGGTGGTAGAACAAAAACTACATGGAAAATATACTAATAATTGTATCTGCAATTAGGGGAAGTGGAGAGAAGAGATCCAGTCTGGAGATGAGCAGGAACAGTTGATTTGCATGGATTTTGTTTGTTCATTTGTTTTTAATATTCAACAGGCAAAGTTCTTCGGTATGTAAATGCAAAAAAGTTCATGATTGTTTGAATAAAACAGACTAGTGAGAGAAAAAATCTAAATATTTATCGTGTGACCATCTTTTGATTATTTTAACAAATGCAACAATAATATAATAATTGTAATATATATAATTTATATATATTATATAATTGTAATATACAATAATATATAATTATATATATATATATTATATATATATACTGTAGGTCAGTGGCCCTTGGCTTGGTATTGTTGGCAGAATTCGGCCCTTGGCATAAACTAATTGAGGAACCCTGTTTTAGTGTCGTGTGGTTACTATGATGGTGTTTTGTGTTTGTGTGTACTTTCTGTATTAGTTATTTATTACTTCTGCTTGTGGTAAAGCTACTTTGATTGATGTGGCTTTATCATAACCACCTGTTTTTTGGTGGTTGTCAACTTGTCAGTGTGGTATAAAGGTACAAAAACAGATTTTAGTACTTCAGTAGGTTGGTATTTCAACATTATACATCAGAAATATGCAGTGTTTTTTTTTTTTTTTTTTTGCTCTAAATGTAATATATCTAAAAAACCTAAATCATTGCTATTTTATTTTTTACAGTTTCTGCAACCAAAACATTGTAATGCAAACACAAGCTCACCAGCTGCAGTGACACATACTGAACTGTCATTTTAGGAGCTGAACATGGTATTTATAAGCACAAATTGCTTTTTCAGAAGTATTTTTAAAAATGTCAAAGAGATCAGAGACTTCAACTAAACCCTGTGTAAAAACATAACACATCCTGTGCACAATAAGCTACAGCGGACAATCGTAATTCAAAATATAGGCAACAATTCATACGTGCTAAATATATGTATCCCATGGTACACCTCCCATCCTCTGAACCGCAACTGGCCACATTGTAAAAGAATTTGAATAATTTATAGTCTCTCCACAGGTCAATTACAGCTACAGGGTAGAACGTTCCCCATATGATGATAAATTTATAGTAGCAAAACCAATGTTTTAACACTATTTCGATCTGCTCCCATAGACAACAAACACAAAAATTTTCAACATAAACGTATACAGATGTGTCAGACCAAAGCAGTAGTTCTTTATAAGTGTTGCCGTTAAGCATCTGATAATTATGTATTATGTTAATGACAACAGGACATAATTAAGATAAAGAAAATTCATGTTTCAGATCTCAGAGTTGAAGCACTTACTAAAGGGATTTTGGGCTGCACGTGACAGAGATTCAGATCACCACCACGTGTGTCCGGCTTTATGAGCGAAGACTCATTCTTCATGATAATGAGGCAGAGCTGCTGTGTCCCTCTCTCTCCGTCTTCAGGACCTTGTCAGCTAGACTTGGAACTGCATCATGTGTTGAGTACCAGGAAATTGAGATTGAAGCCATTGCTGCTGTCTTATGAATCCCAGTACCATTGCATTTTCCAAGCAATCAGAGGTTATTTTGCAAGTAAAGCTGTCCAAACATCAATGGCGGGTTCAATACTGGGCTGAAAATATGCATTACACAAAATATAAACCGCTACCCCAGTTGACCTGCGTGATCACATCACAATTTCTAGTGCTGACAGGTTTGCTTGATGTATGAATGGCCCCTTCGTGTTTTTGTCGGGACTCCAGTGAGATTTTTTTTTAATGTGCTGACAGCTCTGTTTGACATACACAGATTCCAGCACATGTATGGCCAATTCCATATGGGTCTGTCATGCCTCCCAAAACTGCAAACCTGCCAACCTGTACGCATTTTGCATAGCGGCTATGCATTTTGACCTCAAAGTACGCTGGTACGATTTGTCATTTTTGAATTTTGCATAGATGTAGCACGTGCAGTATTCAAAACGAGCAACAGAAAAAGATGAATATTTCAACCAATCAGAGCGTTTGTTTGTTTTGCATTTATATAATTTCTGTTTTCTCTCCTAGTAGACTATAGTTTATAGTTTCAGTTCAAAGCGGCTCGCGCTCGCCCCGTCAGATGCTCTGACAGAAAGGCTGCGTGTGAGGCTGACAGAGACGCACTGTTTAATGTGTTTGAGATGTGTGGTTTTCCTTAATGCATAACTTACATTTCACATGTATATTCTCCATATGTAAATGTTAAAAAGCCATGGAAATATTTCCACATTGCTGTCAGAAGTGCACGAGCTTCTGCTTTAGCGATTCTCCGCTAATCTCCACAGACATTTAGAACGAGTTCCGCCGCGTGCATGCGAGCCAAACAGACAGCGCTCAATGAAAACAGGAGCACAATAACTCTGACTAAAATATACATTTTCTGAAATATTTGTAGTTGGACAATAAATGGTGGCATATGTAGATTGATAGCTCTAACTGTAAAATGTAATGGGGTAATCAAAATAGCCTTTTTACTCAATTAGTCTGTGGTTTTTATTATTTTCATTTTTAGTTTAGTAAATTTAACTTCTGCTTTAAATTTTTTTTGTTTTAGTTTTTAGATCGCAATGTTACAATGTTATAATTTAATGTGATTTTAACCCTTTTTTTGCACATAATATATGCCTGCATGCTTACATTCACTTTATTTGTTTAATCCAAATACAAAATACAGAGATATATAGGCTACCGTATACTGCAAATCAGCCAAAAAATTCAGAGATATGAATTTTTGCTCATATCACCCAGCCCTATACAGAAGTGTACTGGAGTTTTAATTAAAGTGTACTGGAGTTTTTTATTTTAATTTTTAAAGAGCATAAAAAACCTAATTAGCAAAAATGAACCAAACAGTTACAGTAAATGGTAAAAAACAGTAAACTGTAAATGTTAAAACTGTAAACTTTTTACTCCCACTCCACCCTCCGCCTGCCATGCTGATGGTACTCAAAAAAATGTTCCAAGGTTGGCAAGTCTGAAAACTGTGGGAAAACTGTGAAGAGTAGACTAGGGATGTGCACCTGAACATGAATGAATGCATTTCTTAAGAGATGTTTATAAAAGATGTTCTTGCATCTTAAGAAATAATTTAGCTTACTATTAGATGACTAGTTCACGATTGTGACCGAACGTTACTCGGTGTGTGGCAGTACATTTTAAGTTGTGGCTATATTGGCTATAGGGAGATGTATTTAAAGACACATTTTAAAGCATAAATGCCACACCCTCCCTTTTACAGTCAGTATACTTTCTGAAATGAAAATAAGAACCCAACTGGGTTTCTGTGTGTGAGACCCTCCAGCTTCTTCTGCCAACATGTGTTATGTTGGTTTGGATACACAAGGTCATGATGTCACAAGCTTGTTCCGCTGTACAATACACTGAAGACCGAAGCAGCCCTGGTAAAAGTGACTGTGTGTCTATGGGGATGGATCCATTTCATTCACAGTTGAGGAAACTTACAACAGTTGGCACTCGGTATACTCCAGTGCTTACTCAAATCCCATGGTAATTTCCTATGGGATTTACTTAGTAAGCCACGTGCATGTGCGTAAGTGCACTAGCATGTGTATCGGCCATTTGTGTTAATGTCATTGAGGCTCCTGTCAGAGTGTATTAAGGTTTCATACACTCTGGTTTTGGTAGTAACCTGAGTTGCACCTGTGCTTATGAAATACTATCTTACTTGATTAAATTATTTATTTTATTTTTGTTTTTTGCCAATATGTTAGTTGTAGATGTATGTGCGTTAGAGGTCAAAGGTTCACATTTGAGTAGGCCATTTTTAACAGACTCTTCCTGGTGTATCCCAGGTGCTGCTCAGATGCACTTGGCCAACCCCAGAAAAGAGTTCTGTGTGGGCGCCAATGATGAGAAAAACATATGACAGCGTTGGGATTCAATGACTTGTTACAAATGTTGCTATTTTGCGGAAGTCATAAAAACAAAAAAATGTCTGCTTTAGAGGAAATCTGCAGAAAAACTCTGAATGGGATCTCCCTTTGGATAGTTTATTTGGCATATTTTCTGTCATTAGCAGCAGACGAAGAGTTTCAAGCTACAATTCAGTGCTGTATTCACAGGGGTCCGCCACAGTTTTTCTTTTGAATGGCACCTTTGGGGATGACTGTGAAGAGGAAGTCCAATTTAAAACTTCAGTTGATTTCAAGAGCGACACAAGCAAAAGTGTAGATTTATCACAATACTAAATTTCGTACTGTTATATGTTTGCAGTTTCATTTCATGCATTCAGCATTTCTGTACAGTAAAGCATGAGGTTTGGATACACAAGGTCATGATTTCGTTTTGCCAGGGAATGTATGAATTGATGATCTGTCATTTAAGATATTTTTAGCTACTTGCAAATACTGTATGTCCAGCATTAGTGGACAAAAGTCATCAAATCCAGAGTTTTTGATATTCCTGGATTGCACTAAAGCAAATCCTAAAGTCACTAATTAGTGGTCTAGTTGTAAATGGTTTCATCTGGCTTCTTTTTAGGCAAGCATGGGAAAGAGCACAGGTCAGTTTATGTAGCCACAGCGCTGCACATATCCTGTAAGGCAAGGCCAGGGCCAGAGCAGGTGAGCAGAGGTACGTACAGTATAGGCAGTTCACAGGAAATGATGCACATGAAAACCAGATGCTCCTGAATTGTTCCTGACCCCTACTTTCTGTTACTCTCACGGATGAATTTATCATGAACCATCTGAGAAATGTTACCTTACACTGAGCAGCCAGTTTCTTTCTGGTTGTACTTATGGCTTTTGTTAATATGTTTGGGTTTTGTGTTTTCCGTAAAAGCAAACGGAGTTAATTTAACATCATGAGCTTGAATAAGATCTTATTCTTTGTCATATAACATTTCCATAACATTTCCTTTTGAACTAGTTCTGATTCTGATTAGTGGTGGTTTAGATCTAGAAAATGTTTGTGACCTTGTTTTACCTCCTCTTATATGAGATGCAGTTGTTTGACATTTATCATGACCATGGGTTACAGAAAAGACGCATGCATATCGTAAATAATTAAAATCATGTTTATTTTCATTGCAATGGTCATTATTTTTGAATTTAGGCAAATTTAAATTTGGACAAAATTTATTAATTTATATATAACTGGAAACTTAATATTATATATATTACAATACAAAATAAATGCTTTTTATTTTATTTTAATGTATTTTAATTTTTTCAGAAGCCATTACTCCAGTCTTCAGTGTCATTCTAGAAAATCATTATAATATGCATATTTGGTGCTCAAGAAGAAAATCTTATTATTATTATACTGTATGTTAAAAACAGTTGTGCTGCTTAAGTATATATAGGTGACAGTATAAAATGACAGCAAAGACATTCACATCGTTACAACAGATTTCTCTTAACGTTATATATGTTTTAAAAATCCTATACAATGTTCAAAGCTTTCCACAAAAATGCTGTACAACTGCTACAAGTGCAATGAACTGCATTCCCATGCTAACATTAGATGCAAGCCACCTTATAAATCCTGACACAGCTTTCTAGACTCCTTCAAGGACTTAGACCTCACTCGGTGATCTTTCCTAAAACAAAACGTAGCAATTATTTATAAAAAAGGAAAGCAGATGTCCAACATCAGAACCACATTTGGCAGGTGGTAACATGGTCAGACCTATAGAATAACAGTCCTGGGGGTGGAGACTCTTAAACCCCCCCACTGTCATTAGACTGATGGGCTTAATGTCGGGCCACTCCTACATGCTAAATCAAAGGGTTGAGTGAAGTCTGACCACATACGGCTAGAAGCCCTCATGTCACCACACAGAATAAGAAACATGGAGTGGAATATGATTATGTCTGAAATAAAAAATAAATCTCTGATGTTATTTAAACAGGGTGTGTTTAACCAGACTGATGTCATTATTTCAGGACCCTCTAACCCTCAGCCATATGTCTCAGTGGTGTTAGTGCTGCCTACACACCAGCAGGAGTGTGAGAGTGTGCTGTTAGCCTGTCTGTCACACACTCACTAAAGCACTTACTTCATTGAGTACGGTGCAGGTGTAAGACAATGAGATCAGTTGAGGTCTTAGTTAAGACTTGTTCTGGCAGTTATGGACTGAAGCAAGTAAACCACTCACCTGGTGCTAATTTAGGATGGAAAAAGTTCAGTCCTGTTAATAATCAAATCACTATGATGACTCTTGTTTGTATTGTTGAGGTTTTTTTTTTTATTGACCTACATTTCTCAAGCTTGCATACATCAGCTCTATCAAAGTTTTGATGAGTTCAAGAGCAATTTAAGTAAGTTTTTATTGAAAAATTTGAATTTGGGCAACATTGGTTATTGAAGTGAAAGTACTTTAAATTCCATTTAATTTCAAGCAAAATATAATAATTGTGTCTAATTTAAAGGTGACACAAAATAAACTCTAAATACAATAATAAATTTGAAGTAGAGTGTAGAAATTGATATTACAATTTTGCTGTCACTTACAGACTGCAGGTGTGTTTTGTATTATCTTTTGCATTTATTAATTTTAATGCAGGAATGTTGTGGAGAGAGGTTGTGTAGGTATTATGACTTTGTGAATTATGATATTTCTGTTATCATGGCTTTTTTCAGTGTTTTAATATGAACATCAGAGCACTTTATATAGTAAGATTTTAGTATTTTTTGCCCAATTTCCATATAGTTGTGAGGTGCAATCCATTGTATGACAATATGATTATGTGAAATTTTACTGCAAGCACATCTGAGTGAAGAAAATATATATTGCGTCTAATTTATGTAAGTCAACACATTTATTTCATTGAGGGCCATCAATCGTCAACAGATTCACACTGACATTGTATTTTCCTTTGGATGGTGTGGCTTGCTTGTTCCCTAAAAATCAATCAAATCAGCTTTTGAGTTCACAAGAATGCTGAGCCAGTGCCAGATGTTTTTTTGCTTTAATCGACATGTTCAGAATGTCCTTCAGTGCTCAAACGTCTCAAGAATGTTCTACCTGTGGTCACAGATTATTATAGGATGTGATATGAAAATGAGACTGGATGAAAATAGCCAGCGGCTTTTGTGATTCACAGTACCTCACAACCGAGACGCCGACCCTGTGCGGCTTCCTGCTTTCGTCTGTGGATTATTTCTGGCTCTCCTCATCTCTAAACCATACTTTACAGAGCCACCAATTTCATAACTCAAATTAAACATTATATGCCGAAAGCATACGTTTATGGCATTCCGACACAAACAACAGCATTCCTAAGCCAAGCCAGATGCGTAGAGAAAATTCCATTTCAGAGAATTTTTTTGCTTTATGAAAGCCAAAAAAGGCTACTTTTATGTGAAATGATTGATTTTATTTTCAAATGTTCCTGCTGGGGACTTTGCCAAGTTTGTGGCTTTTTCCATCAGTGTCATTATGACTTTTTTTGTGTCGTATATAGGTTATTAATGATCTTCTCATAACCAAAGCAAACTTTGAATCGGCTACAACACAACCCATGAACAAAGTTGACAGAAATGCACCGCTGTTTGATTTCTTTCCAGCCTTCGCCCACTCTCTGTTTCATGCAACTGGCCCACTCTAATCATTGCAGAAAAGTCCTCTGTTTACATTTTTGTCATTTCTACTGCTTTAGTCTCCAATTATTTTCAAGCCTGTGTCGACCTGAATGACTCTCCTGGAGTCTGTGGGAATCTGACCCCAGAGGACTGGAGCTGGGACGGGTAGTTAGTGGAGGTGCTAATTGGCTCTGAGGGGTTATGAAGGTCCAGTATCAGATGAAGTGAGATGCAGACCAAAGCCTGGACAGCGAGGGTGCCGTCGTGGGGGGTAAGCAGGGTAGTGGGGGCTTTCAGTGCATAAATTGAGCAAGCCCCCATAAACTGTGTAATCCTGATGGGTCCTGACACAAGTACATTTTAGGACAAGGTCATATTGAAGCCTAAATGGGCAATTTTAACAGCAGTATAGAATGGTTTCAGGTTGAATATTGAAATGCTGAAAAGGTAACACTTTTGTCTTTATATTTGTTACTATCAAGTTGTATCAAACTAATCCTTCACTTAGTCTGGAAAAATGGTACAAGATTGTCCAACTCACCACTAGGGCTGCACGATTATCACAAAAATCATAATAGTTGATTATTCCCGTGAAATTGTAATTGCGATTATTAATCACGATTATCACAATTTACATTGAATGACGTTTATAACATTGTTTGATGAAAACTACGTGCCGTATTTTTATATGAAAATTAACAAGCTGGAAACACTCTTACTGAAAAACTTTTAGTGCTTTTCTATAGTATTAAGGCTCAAATGTCAACTATACATAGGATTTGTTTCGTTTTTTTTTAAATTATAAAAAAGTAAAAATATAAATGGTATACCAGTATAATGTTTATACTAAAACTAAAATAAAAAAAATAATAGGAAAAACCCTTAAGATAACATGTAGAAAGAAAAAACGCATCTTTAGCATGCAGAATAACAAGTGGACTTTGAACGATTAATTGCCGCTTTGAACGATTACAAAATTATGGAATCCATAATTGTAATTGCGATTAGGAATTTGATTCTTAATTGTGCAGCCCTACTCACCACACTTTTTTTATTTTCTTTTGGTTTCAGAGTTTTCTTTCAAACCATTTGTAAGAAACTTACCATAAAAAACTCTTTAAAAATGCATCCTGACTGGATGAGTGGACTGAATCAACCTTGTGTGTCACTCAGCAGCATAGGGAGTCCACATGTACATAGTGTTCATGTTTAAGAAAACATATGGCCCCATTAACAAGATCTCTGTGCTGACAGCAGCAAACTAAAAACAGGAACATGAGGTCTTTTCATGGATTACAAAAAACTGAGATATGTTGGTATGAGATCTATTTATATCCCGTGACCTCGATTTGGGGTCAAAGTTTTGGTATCAAACAATAAAGACACTTTGTCATATTACAAACTTTCTAATTCAAATAAATGTTTTTTTTTTGTTTGTTTGTTTAGTTTTTTTATCTAATCAAAGAATCCTGGTTTGTACAAAAATATTAAGCAGCTCATGTGTTTTTAACATCAATAATAATACAATGAAGTGTTATTTGATTTTAAAGTAATAATAACTGATAATAATAATTTTAAACCAATAATAACTGATAATAATTGAGCACCAACTTTGCCATGACAAGGAATAAATTACATTTTAAAAATATATTAAATGCATTAAAAGTTGTTGTTTTAGCTCGTAAAATATTGTGTACTAGTTTTTTTACTGTTTTTACTGGTATTTTGATCAAAAAGTTTAAACTTACAAACGACCCCAAACCTTTAAATGGTAGTTTATATAATTTAATAAACACAAGTATTAAGCTTTAGGAGAGCATTTTTAATTGTGACGTGCAATGTGTGTGAACACTACTTAAACGATGTAACATTACACCATCAGTTCTGGAACTTCTATGTTGCTAACAGTAGTATGTGGTCTGATGTCACCTTCCATTCGGTTGTGATTTATCTGTGCTGAAAAACTATTCATTCTGTATGATTCCTTACTAGATGATGAGGAAGCATCGATCTATTGTCATAGAAATATCATCCTGTTATCACACTCATACTGAGGAAAGTTGAAGATAGGCGGAGAAGTATAACAGCTCTGTGTTGCTGGGTAAGTTATTGATCAGCAGACAGACACAGCCAATGCACATCAGATAGAATTAAACGAGAAGGCAGTGCACCTTAATGTGCCAAATGAAATACTGTCATGATTTACCCACCATCATATAATTTAATGAACTACTTTTTTTGCATGAACCACGAAAGGGAAATTTGTAGCTTTCTGAGTTGTCTATTCAACACAATAAAATGAATGAGAACCAATAAACCAACCCCCCCCCCCCCCCCCCCCCCCCCCCCCCACCCCCCCCCCCCCCCCCCCCCCCCCCCCCCCCCCCCCCCCCCCAACCCCCCCCCCCCCCCCCCCACCCCCCCCCCCCCCCCCCCCCCCCCCCCCCCCCCCCCCCCCCCCCCCCCCCCCCCCCCCCCCCCCCCACCCCCCCCCCCCCCCCCCCCCCCCCCCCCCCCCCCCCCCCCCCCCCCCCCCCCCCCCCCCCCCCCCCCCCCCCCCCCCCCCCCCCCCCCCCCCCCCCCCCCCCCCCCCCCCCCCCCCCCCCCCCCCCCCCCCCCCCCCCCCCCCCCCCCCCCCCCCCCCCATCCCCCCCCCCCCCCCCCCCCCCCCCCCACTAACACGAACCGACACCCCCCCCCCCCCCCCCCCCCCCCCCCCCCCCCCCCCCCCCCCCCCCAACCCCCCCCAAATCCCCCCAGTTTTGACGAAAGTTGGTTGCTCACATTTTCACAACATAACCCCCCCCCCCCCCCCCCCTTTTACCCCCCCCAATAGAAGAAAGAAACCCATACTGGTTTGGGCAAACATGAGGGTGAGGTAACCCCCCCCCCCCCCCCCCCCCCCCCCCCCACACGGAGCCGGCGTTTTGGGAGAGTGAAACAATATTTTTTGAAACCGGGTCCCAGAGTGGATAAATTTGAAAATGCCGCCCTGCGTTTTCATTTGGACAGCGAATCCCCCCCCCCCCCCCCCCATGCGTCATCAGCCCACGTACTTGCCCCTGTCCGACCCCACCTACATCAACGTAAAACCGCAACAAAGAACATAAACAAACACTGAACAATGTCTTTGTATTACAACTACCCCACATTAACAAGATTAATAATGTATTGTTCATGTTCATTTGTATACTGTGCACAAGGTTGTATGTGCCCCCCCCCCCCCCCCCCCCCCCCCCCCCCCCCCCCCCCCCCCCCCCCCCCCCCCCATACTCGAAAAAGGCATAAAAGCACATAAAAGACAAAGTCCATGTGACTTAGCACTAATCTTCAAGTCTTCGCAAGCCATATGCTAGTTTGTGTGAGAAACAGACAAAATGTTAGGTAATTCACCTAAAAAAATCTAGCTGACAGCTGTGGTCACTATTCACTTTCATGCCTGGAGCAGAGCAGCTTTTTACAGTCTGCCAAACAAATATTTGATGTTGGCTTCCAACGAAGAAAGTACAGGTTTTAAAAGGACATGAGGGTGAGAAAATTATGAAGTATAAGTCTTGGATGAACTTTCAATTTATCAAAACAGAAAAATCCACTCACCCTCAAGTTGTTGCCATACTGTAGGAATTTCTTTCTTCTGCTGAAAGTAAAAAATTATATATTTTGAAGCCGCTGTGTAACCAAACAGTTTTGTAACTCTCAAACAGTTTTGGACTAAATGTTTGGGTGCTACATTTCAAAATATCTTTTATAGTCACTAGACGAAAGAAACCTAGTTGGGGGGTTTATGGACAAACATGAGGGTGCGACGGCTCTTATGAACACGGAGCCGGCGTTTGGGAGAGTGATTCCAATATTTTTTGAAAAGGGTCCCAGAGTGAGACACATTTGACCAATGCGCCCTTGCGTTGTCATTTGTCACAGCGAATCAGTATATTTTCGAATGATGATGTCATAGCCCCGTCTTGCCCTAGTCAGACACCACTACATCACGTAACAGCAACAAAATATCCATAAACAAACAATGAACAATGTTCTTTTAGGCCTAACATACATCACAGATTAATAAATGTATCTTCCATGGTTCATTTGTATACTTGTCAGCAGCTCAAAGGTTTATGTGCATAGCTCAAGCTTCTTCTCTGTTTTTAGTGCTATCTATGTGCAGAATATACAGTGAGCATATGGTCGGCATGTCTACTACATCGTTTTGTGTCGGTTTCGTAGTTTTGTGTGGATGCAGATATTTTTGAGAGAGGGAAAAAAAAAAAGGATGGATAGGGAAAGCTCTGGCTTCGTGTGGACGTAGTCTAATGATGACAATTTAAAATGTTCTGAGTGAATATCCATTTAACACAGGAAGCACAGCACTGATCAGGTCCCTCTGGGAGGGAGGTTAAAAAGACGACCCTTGTTTGAGATAAAGAATGTCTCCTCCTTTTTAGCTACTACTGTCAACAGAGGAGTTGCATTAAGAGGGACCGGTTTTCTCATCAAAACACCACAGAAACACATTCTTCCGTTCCTCATGGGATGTCATGGCTCACATTGTGGATTTCCAGTGCTGATACATCCTCAGCTGCTGAATCTGCTCTATTCAAAATACAGTATTTCACTGACGCGCTAAAACATTTTGTTTTGTTACATTGTCTCGAGGCTTATGATTTTCCTAAATAACAGATGTTTATGTAAAGCCGCTCACTATGACACTCAATTTCTGACAGTGAGAATCCATCTTTGTTTGACGAAACCCGGGCCTCCTACACCAAGGGTAAGTTGTTTTTTGTAATCTCGAACTTGTTTTGTCTCGTGTTTCCTCCAATTCCAAAATGTACTTCACAAAATATCCTGGGCTTTAATTTTCTGTTATTTTGGCCTGTCTCAAACTAGACGAAAAATTCTTTCAGACTTTAGTGTTTATTGTTGATTATTATAATGTCCTATAATGTCCTGTTGCATCAGTGCTGAGATAAACCCCATGATCCTCATCTGACGTGATTTCATAATCAGTCACGGTAAGATTTATTTCCTGTGTTGATGTGTTTGCTAATGAAAGAGGAAGTTTAAGTGTTACGAATTGTAGAGTTTTACTTACTAGCCAGTAGACCTTCAGTTTACAATCCTGCCTGGAAAAACATGTCAAAAAAAATAAATACAATAAAACAAAAGAAAAGTATTTTGTGCAAAATTTTTCTTGAAAAAAAAAAACAACACAAAAAATATATTATATATATTATATATTATATAGATACTTTTTTTTTTTTTTTCTGTTTAAAATGGTCAGGGTCACAAAAGGGTTAACTCGATCGAGCTGAGCGCTCAGTGACAGCTAAATGTGTTTTCTCCATGCATGCGCTGCGTGGGGGGGGGGTCCTCCATAGGAACGACAGTTCTGTTTGCTGATGCATTAGATTAGAGAGAGGAACAGTGAAACAGCATTAGTGCAAAGAAAAAACTTAATTTAAGATGAGTGTCATTACACGCGTACTCTGCAAAAGAGGTTAAAACCCAGTGAGTTTTCAGCTGAGTTTACTCAGAGGAGGAACGATGAAAACTGCTCCTTAATAGTAGGGTTGAAAACCATCACTGTCGGTTTGTCAGTAAGGGTTTTATAGAGACTTGTTTGAAAATGAGTTCATTACATTGTGTTTATAGGACACAGTTGTTTGAATATTTGAGTCTTGATGCACTTGTTACATGTGCAAAACTAAGGCCCCGTCTATGCGGAGATGTGTTTAGCTGTATAGGCAAAAATTTTGATATGGTATTGGCGTTTCGTCCACATGGGATTCTGGGCGTTTTGGGAGAGTGAAACCGCTATTTTTTGAAACCAAAGGTGTCATTCCAAACGGGATATATTGCCTTCCAAATGGCACTTCGGAGTGAAAACAATCATGGCTGGCATATTGAAGGGTCAGTCCAACCGGAGTGCTCAAAACTGGCCACTTCAATAGGCCCTTTTGGAATGAAGGATTTTGAAGGGTACAACTGATGGACACTTCAGGCTCCCATGATCCTTTGTGCAGATTGTTTGCACGATGACGGCGCCTCCATGTGGGCACGTGATGATGACGCAAAAGGGCACTTCAAGAAACAGTTGTTTGGTCCCCTACACCCTTCAACCCTTCAAAGCTCTCACTCCGGAGGGTAAACCCTTTGAAGGGAGTAGGGCATAGGGATGAGCCCTTCCGAATGGAATGCAGGGCGAGTCCCAGAGTGGATAAATCTGAAAAGGACACCCTTGCGTTTTCATGTGTGCAGCCAATCCATATATTTTGTGAAACGATGATGTCATCACCCCACGTCTCGCCCCTAGTCAGACACCGCTACATCACGTAACAGCAACAAAAACATGAACAAACACTGAACGATGGTCTTTTTATTAACTAACATTAACACAGATTAATAAATGTATTGTTCCATATTCATTTGTATACCGTGCGCAAGGTTTATGCGCATACTCCAAGTCTTCTTCATCTGTGTTTTAGTGCATCTATGTGGCAGGATTACAGCGCCACATGCTGGTCTGGCATGTATACTACATCGAGTTGTGTCAGTTTCGTGGTTTCATGTGTACACAGATATTTCTTGAAACAAGGGGGAGTTATAAAAAGAACAGATAGGGGAAAGCTCTGGCTTCGAAATTATTTATCACTGTGATTGTAATCAGTGGTTATAATCAGAGTTTTGTGGTTCAAAATATCTCCGGAGAATATCTTCTCTGCACTACATGTGCTATTTTCCATCTCTTTTGTTTTTAGGTGTCTTTTCTATGAAATGGGTTCAAAATGATTTAGAGACTCTGGAATGGCTGGAATGGATTTATTGACTGTATTGAGAACTGTGTGCAAGTGCACTCGCATATGACAGAAGAGTCCAGAAGAGAGCTGGAGAGGAGGGTCCTCCCATAAAAATACTCTTGTGAATTTTAGCTATAACTCTGTGCAAATGTAAACTGTACAAACAGTGTTTTATTGTTTCTAAAACTAGAGGGAAGTTCTGACATTTTCTTTATAGATTAAACACTCAAGAGACCTCAATGCCACTGTAAAATACATTTTTATTTACAATTTATGTAATATCCTGCCTCACGTGAGCAGTACGTAACTACACCATCTGGTTTGTTAAACAATTTCTGACAATCATAGCAATTGTTTTAGAAAGTGTTAAGCAATGTCAAAGGGAAAGTTTTGTAGTGTTTTAGTTTTTATAGGATCTTCTCTAAACAAGCTAGACTTGGAGTAACAATGGATTTTTTGAGTGTGTGTGCAGAGTGTGTGTGTGTGTGTGTGTCTATATATATATATATATATATATATATAAACAGAATCACCTCACAAGTGATAATAACAAAAAATTTAAAAGATGTCTCACCCTAGAGACAGATGTGCACAAGAATGTGGTTTGAAACCACATGTATATATATATATATATATAAAATATGTATATATAAAATTTTACAGCTAAGACTAAAAAATTTGGAAAATATGACTTCCTGAATTTGAAACTAATGTAATCAAAGTTCCAGTTTCAATGTGTGCATGTGTATAAATCATCCCCCTTTCTACCAGGACTAGCTTTGTTCACTATTAAAAGATATACCTGTCTATATAAATCTTCACTATAATGTTTAGTGTGGATCTGTACAGTTTGGGAAAGTCTTTGGAAGCTGAAACCCCCGCAGTTACTAAAAGACCCCAAGCCGGCAATGCTGACAACCAGTTTTAAACATCTCACAGCTGTGGAAAAACAAAGCTCAGAGTCTATAAGCACACAAGCTATGAAGAGATGTTTACAGATTTATCAAGAGGTCCACAAACATGGTACAAAAATGCAACAGTTTTATCAAGTAGCCACTAACCGCATCTGTAAAGCATGTAAGCAACATCAAAGTTGTAACTCCAATATGTGTTCCTGTACTGATTATGTACTGTTTGAATAGAAAATCGAATGCTTTGTGAATTGTTTTGGTTAATGCTTCTACTAAATCCATCAAACAATGCAACCGTTCAAAAGTTTGAGGTGTTTTTAATGTTTCTTAAATAATCTCTTTAATAAAAAGTTGAGAAGAACACCATTTATTTAGATAGATAGATAGATAGATAGATAGATAGATAGATAGATAGATAGATAGATAGATAGATAGATAGATAGTGTATACAGATGGATAGTTATAATGAGCTAAGAGATTTTGTGTAGAAATGACCAGAGAAGGAGGGAAATGGAGATTGAGTGAAGGAAAACGGGATGGGGAGAATTAGCAAGGCAGCTGGGCTCACACAAGGCCTCTTATGTGTGTGTGCACTTGAGGTGAAAAGAGAGCATTCTCTGTAAACTTGAACCATATTTGTTGTTTTGGAAGAATGCTGTACCACACTATGGAGTGTAATACTGAGAGAGGATAAATAATGAAAGGCATGGGGGGGTCCTTGTTTAGCTAGTGTTTACAGACCGGAATAAAAGTAAGGGTGACTGTTGTACTCAAGTTAAAAACCTTGTCACACATTCAAACATAAACACAAAACATCCTGTCTCACTGCTTTTAACACAAATGTTTTCTCTCAGGAGCATTTCTCATACAAACACACACACACACACACACACACACACACACACACACACACACACACAGGGGACAAAGAAGCACTTCAAACTCTAATTTCATTTAGGATGCTGGCCTACAGGGAATTCCATTCTTCCTTCCACACTGGATGTTCATCCAGGAATTTACAATTTCCTCCAACTCTCTCCAAAGAATTATTTAATTATAATAAGTTTGTGCGGAGTAGAGAATAAAGATCTGAGTGAGCTGGAAACTGGAAGCTTTTTAGTTCCACACCTATAGTATCACCCTTCTGTCATTGAGTGGGACACTTAAAGGGATAGTTCACCCAAAAATGAAATTTCTGTCATTATTACTCACCCTTATGTCATTGCAAACTCGTAAGACCTTCGTTCATCTTCAGAAAACAAATAATAAGATATTTGTAATCCGAAAGCTTCTGACCCTCGATAGACAGCAAGGGTACTACCACAATCAAGGTCCAGAAGGTTAGTAAGGACATCATTAAAATAGTCCATGTGACATCATTGGTTAAACCGTAATTTTAAGAAGCTACGAGAATACTTTTTGTGTGCAAAGAAAACAAAAATAATGACAACAAGTCATGCGTGTGGTGCTGCTTATGCAGAACCCGCATGCGCTGAGCCTGCGTCGCATTTGTCGTGATACTCTCCAAAATGGCACTAGGGTGTCGAGTTTTCTTTGCACACAAAAATTATCACTATTTTAATAATTTCCTTACTGTATTTCTGTACCTTGACAATGGTAGTACCCTTGAAGAAAGAAATTCATACAGGGGTTGGAATTTTCTTTTTTAATGAGCTATCCCTTTAAATACTTACTGTATAAGTAAAAACAGGAATTATTATTCATAAATATCTAAAAAGACTCGTTACAGACCTTCCTAAAGCTTTATTTCTTTCTTTCTTACTTTCTTGCTTGCTTGCTTCCTGCGTTGTTTCTTTGTAATTGTGTCCACTAATTTATTTAGATAACTTTCACCATCACCCAGCATCCAACAGTAATTGAACACAATATAAAAATGTTTGTCATTTTAGAATTGGCCAGACTTTCAGTATTTGTAGATCTTTTCTTTTTTTTTTTTTTTTTTTTTTTTTTCCTAATACCTATGTATTTCTATGTCTGTGTGTCTAGGAGCTGCCATTCCCAAGTCAGGTGATCTACAACAGGGTTGGCAAGTGTGGAAGTCGAACAGTTGTCCTGCTGCTGAGGATTGCAGACAAGCACCAGTTTAACCTGGTGTCCTCTGACATCCATAACAAAACCAGACTCACAAAGCATGAGCAGGTCAGTGTGTGTGTGTGTGTGTGTGTGAGGCAACTAATGCTTCTGAGAAATGGTATAGCAAAATAAAAAACATACTACTATGATGAAAACTGATGTGATTAAATAAAGGTGTTTGCCAAGGGAAATGCTTGCTGAATGCCAGTGGCAATGAAACCCATCCGAATGGCACTCATTGTGGAGAAAAATACACACTTTCCTCCCTTGTGGAGAGGAAAACGATAAAACATTCTGTGATCCCGTTTGGGTTCGAGTCAAACCGTCACACCTCCACAACCGCCAAAATCAACCTATGAAAAGTTAAAATAAATAAGCTGATTAAATAACACTCATATACGTTTGTTGAACAGGAGAGGGAAATAAGTGACTAACGTGAAAATGAAAGAACTTTTTGACTGGAAATCTATCCACATCCCGGAGTACACTCATAATTCTCTTTTGATATTATGGGACCTTTTTGAATAAAATGATTTTGTGAGTGATACATTTTTCTTAGGTTTTAGAGAGTAAACTGGTTAGATGTACAGTAAATATTCAAAGCTAATATTAATTGTGTGTGTTTACAGTGGTAATCTCTGAACACATACAGGTTCATTAGCATCAGAAAAACTAACTGGTGTGTGTCCAGACAGATACTGTAGATCACGAGTGGATAACAGCCAAAGAAAGTACTTTTCAGTGTGATGTATTTTTAGTATGTTCTCTGTCATTCCAAACCTGTATGACTCTTATCTTTGGAACACTAATGAAGGTATTTTGGAAAATGGATCCTCTGCAGGGAATGGGTGCTGTGACCGTCAGAGTCCAAACAGCTAATAAAAGCATCACAATAATCCATAAGCAATTCACAAATCTCCAGGCCATCAATTAACATCTTGCAAAAGCAAAAAAGCTGCATGGTTTGTAATAAGCAAATCCATCAATAGGAATGTTTTTACTGAGCTAAAATAGAGTTCTCAATCTATATAATTAATTTCTCCAGTAAAAACTTTTGACTGATGGAGCATTTTTTTTAAATAAATGAATTAATTACTTAATAAACAAGTATTTAACATCTTGTTTTGACTGGATTAATTGATACAGACGTCAAGTTTAATCATGTACTAAATAAACCATTGACAATGCTTGGAAAATTATCCCATAGGCTTTGTCCATAATTAGCATAACTTTCCTTGTGCATTAAGTGCATTCCAGTACTTTGTTTTCTCTGGCTGACAGCTGTGCTTGTGACTGATTACCTATTTGTGGCCTTGGAGCATCTGCACAGTCTCCTAAACAAATGCAAATTTCACTGCAGGATAAGGATAATCATAAAACTAATTTAGAGAAGAAAGTTTATTTGTGTGTATAGAGGAAATGCTCAGTCTGTTTTTAACTGACCTTTCAACAAGACAAGAACAAATGAACCTCCTCTGCATTCATAATCTTCACATTGTTATGTGATTGTGTAGAACAGGGGTCAGCAACCTTTTGGGCATGGCGTGCCATTGTTTTAATTTTTGTGGTTAAACATTGCCAATATATTTATTAGTTTATTAATCGCTACTGAATCGCTACATTATATTTCTCAGCAAGGAGGGGGGGTAAAATCGCTGTTTTTTTTTTTTTTGATTAACTAAGCTTCATTGTTTATAGAGAGTGACATTGTTTTTTGAATAACTAAACTCAGCTTCATTGTTTATAGAGAGTGACACCGCTCTTTCTCTCAAAATGGCCATATAGTAGTTTTTATCTGTGTATAGCTGTAGGTCATTTAACATTTGTATCATAAAATCTATTATTAAAAGTTAACTAATATTTAATAATTTGCAACTTCTTACCTCTCTCTCTTTAAAGTTAAACTGATGCTTCACGCTCTGCTTCTGTCAACAGTAAATAATTTTTAACTTTGATTTGATCAATTTACTTTGTACATCTCAGTCATTTTGACATTGAGCGCTGTTAGATTGCAGAGTGCAGCGTCAAGCGTGCATCCGTAGACTACCGCAAGTTAATTCTCACACTTTAATAGTATTTATAGCTCCTAACAGGCTGTGTGACTATGAAAAGTTATTACCTCAAAAGTAGACTAGCCGCAAGTTAATTCTCACACTTTAATAGTATTTATAGCTCCTAACAGGGCCGCGTGCCACTGTTGGCTTGCGTGCCGTATGTTGCCGACCCCTGGTGGAGAACAAGGTTTTTGTTGCAACCTGTATGGCTTTTTCCCTCAATGGAACTCAAATGGAAAAGTTCTGAAGGTTCTGCTGTTACAATAAATGGAGACCATCATAAAAGTGGTCCATATGATATGTTGGTCTTTAGTGTTACTTTCGTTCATTGTAAGGCAGGTGTGTCTAAAATAAATTCCTACAGTGACCTGTCTTGTGTAACAGTAAGCAAAATAAAGCATCGGACTCTTGTGTTCCGTTATGTCATTCTAATAAGATATTTTTTATTAGCCTCAATGCACCAAACCACTAACTGTTTACCCAACCTGAGGTATTACTTATGATGTGATTCAACCAACACCTCTTTTATCATTACTTAGTACAGTGTACATATAACCGTTTATGGAACAGGAAATTTTCTCATTGAGATGGTCACTACCTCAGTTTGTTACATACTTTGTATTTTGGCTTTGATGCAGCGTTTGATAAAGGATTGAAGCATGACCAGAGCACTTGTTACAGTGTTGTTAGCTGTTTGACAGAGATGTGGGTCAAGGAACATGAAGAGGTTTAGGTTTTGGTATGAAATCTGAATTCTGAGGGTGGTCTTTCCCAAACTGGAAACTTCTGGAACTTATTGTTGAGCACTACAGGAAGCTGCGCTTTAACACACCGTCCTGGCACACCAGACCAACATTACGCAATCCCGTATTTCATATGGCGATCCGTTATAAGAATTAAGTTTCCTTATGCCTATGTTTTTAGAGACTGTAACATGCATTTAGGGACACATGGGCTCTATCAGAGCTGACTGGGGTCCCAGCTGGACCTCATTAGGAAACATTAAGGTAATGAAAAGTCAGCCTCATCAGATGACCTAATAACTTTCCACTGCACCATGCACTATCCAAGTGAGGAATGTTTTCTTGGTGTGTGTGATTCTGAAACTTGGAGAGATGATGTCTGTTTGCAGTGTTTTTGTATTTCTGGTTTAATTTTTTAAATGGATCCACTGCTGTTTCTGAAGAATTATTGTTTTAAAGCACCTGAAGAAAGTTGTAGCACACGTATGATGTGGTTGTGTTCTCATATGCTGTTTTTTAATTAGTTGTGTCTAGTTATGTCTCAGTTTATGAGTGTTTTATTTATTTGTTTGACAGGGATAATGTATATAGTAAGTACTTTTCATGTATTATACAGTATGCTTCTGGTGGTTAAATGATTTTTGGTAAAAAATTATTTTATTATTACTACCAGATATAACTTTTTAAATTGGTGCTCTGCGATTGTAACTTGTTGAACCCCATTGCTGTTTGTTTTGTTAAACTGTAAGCGTTGTTGAATAAATAGATGAGTCATTAATTGTTATGTAAACTGCATTTAGATCTGTTTATTTGTGTTGATTTTTTGCCAGGTGGATTTGATGAAAAATATTAGCACTATTCCGCAGCCTTTTCTGTACACCAGACATGTTCACTTTCTCAATTTCACAAGGTAAGCAAATCAGGAATTATTTATCTGAAGTTTATCTGATTAATCCAAGATAAAAACACAGCCAAACATTGGTGAACAATTCAGTGCTCATCCTCTTTGTCTCTTTCTTTCTCAGATTTAGGATAGAACAGCCTGTCTACATAAACATCATCAGGGATCCCATTAACCGTTTCCTCTCCAATTACTTTTTTCGTCGTTTTGGGGACTGGAGAGGAGAGCAGAATCACTTGATCCGCACACCCCAGATGAAAGATGACGAGAGATATCTGGTCAGAGGCTGTTTCTAAATCCCTCCCTTTTTTCCAAATTCCTGTTTCTTTATTATTTTCTGACATTTTTGCTTGTGTTTCAATGTTGGATTCATATAGGGATGCAGCAGTTCTCAGTGTAGTGAGCCCTCAGTCAGCACAGGTCCAAGCATGAACATTTGAATGCTGATGTGAAGGACAGACTGTAGTTCAGTGTGCTGAAACCAAGCTTGACTTGGGAACTGTATTTCCTGTCGAGAATGAATTTATTGCACAATGAGTGCTTGTGAGAGAGTGCAAGAGTCTGGTTTTATGTTTGGAAATTAGCTCAATGTGAGCAGAATGTTCAGGAATTGATTAGTCATGCTTGCTTTTTATTCAGTCAAGTCAATTGCATTGCTAAACACTCTGATTTGGATAAAAAAAAAAAAAAAAAAAAAACAGCATGGATGCTTAAAGTCAGGACAATCACATGAAAACTTGGCACTACTGGAAGAATTACATCAGTCGACTAAGGACTGTGACAGAATTATGGCTCAAATCTGGTATTCATAAAACATAAATGGCCAGTTTCCCAGACATATTAATCTGGAACATTAACTGTGACTTTTTCTTCAGGTTACTAATTAATTCAGTGCAGGTCACTTTCTCTGTTAAGTTATCCTTTGCTCTGTTTAAGAAAGCGAGATTTATGAATATTTCTAGTAGGGGTCAAGGTTTGGTCAGTTTGATTTAGTTAGCCCCTGCTGGCAGATAGTGTTACTATTGCATCTTTTTATCTGGTTAAGAATCTTTCTCTATTGACAGCCAATCAATACTATTTTATATATATAGAGAGAGAGAGATTTTTTAGGTATTTATGTACAGTAATATACTCTCTTAAAAATTTGATGTCAGCAAGATTTTTTGAAAGAAATGTATACTTTTATTCAACAGGAATGCATAAAATCGATTAATTTAAAAAGTGATTACATTTGAAAATACATGTTAAATAATGTTACAAAAGATTTCTATTTCAAGTAACTGTTTTTTTTTTTGTGAACTTTATATTAATCAAATAATCCAGGAATAAATGTCATGGGTTTTTACAAAAATGTTAAGCAGCACAACTGATCAAAACTTGTTTCTTAAACAGTAAAATATCATATAAGAAAGATTTCTGAAGTATCATATGGCACTTAAGACTGGAGTAATGATGCTGAAAATTCAGCTTTGTGAGCATCTTTATGATTTGTATTCTTAAAGGAACACACACGACACAGGCCAAAATAACACACGGTAGCAGTTCTATTACAATGGGAATTGAACTTATCTTAGTTAATGAGAGACTACAGTAATTATAATCAGATCTTCAGCATATAGAACGTAACCTCCTCTTAAGATCCCCTCTGCTCCTGGAGGCCTGGTTAACCACATCTCTGATTTTTGTAGTTTAGGATTACTGTGGCTTGTGATCTATCTCACACTAAACATATCTGTTTGCTTGATTTATGTGTCTGTAATAGCTGGGCCCTTTATCAGACCTGAGCCTTCAGATGGTATGCTACTGAAGTTTCATTTTTGATCCTTCCTTTCTGAATTTAATTTAATTTAATTATTATAATCTGTGACGTACGGTCTGCATGGATGTGCACACCCACATATACTCTAAAAGCTGTAGAATAACTGGAGATTGTGAAGTCATCCTATTAATTTGAAGCATGTGAAGGGAGTTTCTAAAGTGTTAGTTAGAGCATTAGAGAATGTCCATGTATATGGGGAGGGGGACTTTCTCAACTGGTTGTGACTGAAATTTTTACAAGCTGGTTTTCCTTTCAATGCTTAAAGTGTGTTTGTTTGTATAAGTGTTGCTTGGTTGATGGGTTAGTGGCCCAGTCTCAAGTGACCCTTAGGTGTGAAAAACATATATAGTGATTTGACACATTTTAATACATTTGATATCATGATCTTAAAAACCTTTATATTGCAGGTCTTCTGCTTAAAATGCAAAGGAACACAAGAATCAAAATAAGAATCAAAATAAGCCTTTAATGCTACATTTATTTATTACAAAGGCTACATTTTTTTAATCAAAAGTGCAGTAAAAACATCAATATTGTGAAATATTATTTGAATTTAAAAGTTTTTTTGTGTGTATTTTAAAATGTAATTTATTCCTATGATGGTAAAGATGAATTTTCAGCAGCCATTACTACAGTCACATGATCCCAAAGAAATCATTCTAATATTCTCATTTTGTGCTCAAGAAACATTTCTTATTATCATCATTGTTGAAAACCATTGTGCTGCCTAATATTTTTGTGGGAACCATGGGAAAATTTTGTTCAGGATTCTTTGAAGAATAGAAAGTTCAAAAGAGCAGCATTTATATGAAATGGAAATTTTGTGCAACATTATAAATGTCTTTACTGTCACTTTAGATCAGTCTGATATGTCCTTGCACCCGCTTTTGGTGTGAGGTATGCTGGCAGACCTTCAAAGCTGTAAGACTGTACTGCCCATGTTTACTAATGACTGAACACATTAAAGCCGTACTGTGTGTGTGTGTGTGTGTGTGTGTGTGTGTGTGTGAATGTGCACGCGCATAGCCAGGAAATTGACCCTATTAGTGGAACTCATCCAGGTTCTCAGTTCTGTGGCAGACTGACTTCTTGTCTCCTGTCATATCCTATCATTTAATCTTGTCTCCAAATGTCTTGTCTCACTTCTGCTTTGCTCAAACAGTGGTCAGTCAAAAATTATGTATGCAATACCCATTATTTATTGTTCGCATTCTTATTTTTGTAGCTTTTTCTAGACAGAATACACAAAAATGCTTTGTTTCACATCAGGCAAAGAGCATGTTGCATGGTGACGTCCATCTGGAGGTAGTTTAGGGGTAAATTGCGATGGCTGTATTCCTAGGTGCTTAGTGAAATGGCCACCTTGGGACTGAATTAAGAACACAAGGCCAAATAAGTGTGTCACCTGAGCTGAAGTGGGTCCTCTTAGAGAGAGAAAGAGACTGTGTGTGAAAGACTGCCCGCTTTTACTGCTCGGGACGTTTGCCAGAAGCACACTAGCCATTTGCTGTAACTTTGTAAGTAATTTCATATACTGTATATAAACAGACTTTCTTTCTTTTTATACTCTCCTCTTTACTCCCCTCCACCAAACAGTATCTTCATCCTCATTGAATTTGCTTTTAATTGTTGGTTTTCAAAGTCTGGTGCAGCTTTAAGGCATCATTATCTCTTCAGGGATTGAGTAGGTTGTTCTCTAAGTTGCTGTGTAATTGGTGATCTGTTAGAGGATGACATTTCTGTTCCATTTGTTCTCTGTAGACATTTGCCCTTTTGGCCATCTGGCTTTCTGTTCTTAAATCCTTTCCCTTTTTATATTCCAAAAAGTCAACGGAAGCCCAAATAGAACATAACCTGTTTTTGTTTCAGCAATAGCTTGTGTGTGTTCAAAGTGCATATCGGTCAGAGTTTGTATGCGTCTCTGTTGGGGCGGAGTTGGGATGCGGATGAAAGGACATTGATGCGCTCTTGGCTTTTCGGCTCTATTCAGATACACACAGAGTGAGTATTGTTAAAGGAACTGGCCCTCCCGGAGCTTCACTGCTTTGAAGGAATCGCCAATGCATTAGCTTGATATTGTCAACAAATGAACACGTTCATAGTACAGCGAAAGCGAGTTAAACACCGCAATCTGCTCTCTTTGCTCTAGTTCACAACCACAATTAAAGGGTTAGTTCACCCAAAAATTAAAATTAGCCTGTGATGTACTCACCCTCGAGGCATCCTAGGTGTAAATGTTCCAGTCGGAGTTATGTTCCAGTTGGAGTTATATTAAAAATTGTCCTGGCCCCTCCAAGCCTTACAATGGGGGTAAGCAGGTGCTTTTTGTCAACAGTCCAGAAGACGTGAAATAAAGTGCGCACATCCATAATAAAACGTGCCTCACACGGCTCTGGGGGGTGAATGAAGGGCTCCTGTAGAGAATCCATGCGTTTTTTTTTTTTTAAGGAAAAATATCCATATTTCAAACGTAATAAACAAACGTAAATTGATTTTCTCACTTCCGCTGACTATCATACATGCAAGCCATTCCGGCAGATTAAGTATGAAACCCATATTATAACCATTACACATTTTTGAATTGTGTTTTGAATTTTTTGACAAATAAGAGAATAAATATAATAATATTAAAACATATTGCAGTTAGTAGTTTTTTTAAGTTGAACACTAAGAACATGATGTCCAAAAAGCCCAAAACCTTTTCATAATGGTTCTTTGTTTTAGGGGTGAAATGTATCCTGGACATATATTTTATGAATTGCTTTTTAATATGTGGCCACATTACACCCACAGTTTAAATGGTTATAATAAGAAAAATAAAGCACTCAAACATTTGGAATGCAAAGTATTTTGGAAAGTGACACTACAGAATTTGGGAGGGGGACAGTGAAAAATGCCAGTTGACTTATGTTCAAAAAAAATCTCAAAATGAAAACCAGCTTCAAATGAGCAAAATTCTCAACATGATCAGGTCTGCAGTTTGAGTGTATAAATCACCCACCATTTTAGTCTCAAAAGGTCAGTCAAAACTGGAGAAACCATCAGAAACATTAATAATCAAAACTGACTGTTAATTGAAAAATATTCATGCTTTTAATGGTCAGGATATTGATGTACTGTAATCCAAGTAGATCTACTGAAAAGCAGCAAATGTGTGTCAACTTTAGTGGACCTTTTCATTTCCTGAATTAGGGTTTAATAAAGGGCAGAGAAATAATGCTCACGTATCAGCTCATACCTGTCATGTGTAAAGGGCATTCTGCTATGAAAGATTAATGCTGAAATAACTCTGAGTATGTTTTTCTACCTGCCAGCATGACCACTCTTTTCTTCAAGACCCACAGCTTGCATGTGATTCCCCCCAGCTCTTAGGCACCCACCTGGGGCTCATGAAAGGGAAGGAGTGCGTGGAGTCTGGAGCCTCGTGGCTATGTGGTCTTTACTTAACCTCTCTTGTGCACAAGTTAAAGACAAGGCTGTTAACTTGACAAATCGCCCTCTTTTCCAAGAAGTGCTATCTTGACCATGTTCTTTGCAGCATGTCATCTGTTCTTTTAATTTTCAACAAGTATCATTATAGCATTGTTGGCTGCGTTGTTTTGAAGAAATCACTTATTGTCATTTTCTTTCACATCTTTCCTTTCTCTGTTTTTCCAAATAATATTTTAATTCTTATCCATGTTGTTCTCTGAGGACTTAATGTATTGTAGTCTTGGTAATTAAACAAGGGAGAGGGAGAAATTATGTTTTGATCTCTTGCCTTCTTTGACTAGTCTGGTTTCGTTTTGTTACATAAAAAGGAAACAATATACACTGGGTTTTGTAGGCCTCTCCTGTTGTGTGTTTTAAGTGTGGGTGGATTGCCTTTACATATTGTCCCATCTAAACTTCCCCAGTGTAATTTAAGCTTTTGGATCAGATAAAGTGATAAAACTTTGTTTCTGTTAATGCTATGTGTCCCTAGTCCATGTTTTGGAAGCGTCTATGTGAGAAAGCCATTATGACTTTCTAAAGACTGTGGTCCATTGCTTGTGTAAGTGTTGCCCCCTTGTGTTCAGTAGAAGAGATTGGTGGTACAGTTATACAATATTAAAGCATATAATCCATTGAAAATGAGTGTGTCTGTGATTTTGATTCAATGTGTTCTATGTGCTGCTTTCTTTTTGGCTGTAGGATCTGTCTGTCTGACACATTTCCCCTTTTCTCCACTGCAGGACATTAATGTTTGCATCATGGAGAACTACCCAGAGTGCTCTAACCCACGTCTCTTCTACATCGTTCCATACTTTTGTGGACAACACCCTCAGTGCAGGTAATTATGACCCATCAATCTTTGGGCATTAATGTTGATGATGGCTGAAATGCTTTCAAACCAAAAATAATCACTTTTTTTAACGGCTTTCACTAAACTTGTACACATGCTTTTTGTTATCGTATTGATGATTATACTGTAGAATTAAACAGCTGTTTTGAAATCATGCAGATTTTCTTCCAGTTCTGCATTTTCACAAGCCTAAAGGGATATTTCTTCCAAAAAATCTAAATTGTCATTGTTTACTCACTCTCAAGTCGTTCTAAACCTGTATGATTTTCTTCCAAATATATTCTGACAAAGATATTTTGAAGAATATTTAGGTTCTCATTGACTTTTGTGCAAAAAATAAAATGGAAATCAAAAAAAGCTGTTGAAAGGATCTTTTGAAGTAATTTTGGTAACCAAGCAGTTTTGGTTTCTTTTGACTACCAATTGAATTGTAAAATGTCATAATTTACTCATCCTTATGTGGTTGAGTAAATGATGGCAGAATTTTGATTTTTTTAGATGGACTATTCCACAAGGTCTTGTGCAGTTTTCACAAATAAATGATTTTAAAATCTCTTCGGTTAAGCAAGCTGAAATCTTTGTATGTTTTCTTGTCAAATAATGTTTTTGTTTTTTTTTTTTTGGTCGGGTTTTTGGGGTGTGGTGTTTGGGATGTGGAAACGTTATAGACAACTTCCTACTTGTGGGAATTCTGGAAGAGTTGGAGGATGTGTTGCTCCTTCTGGAGAGACTCCTACCTCACTACTTCAGTGATGTCCTAACCATCTACAAGAGTCCAGGTGTGTTTTATTCAATTACTTTGAAATCTTGTGGGAAATTAAATAAAAAGAAAGAAAATAAATAAATGTCAATGCAAATGAATGAGCATCCAGAGATTCAGATAAAGAAAAATAATTGAAACACTCTTTCATTATCTTCTGGGAACATTTTGTAAACTCATTTTGCACACCGACTTTAAATCAATAATAAGTGAAGCATGTTCCAAATTATTTTTATCTGTCTTGAATTGCACATTGTAGCTTTCTCTGTGGCTCATAGCTTTGTAAATCTGATTTCTCTGCAGAATTTTGGAAGATGGGGAACCTTACAGGCACAGTGAAGAAGCACATGCCCACTCTAGAGGCCCTACAGGTGCTTTACCAAAGGATGAAGTATGAGTATGACTTTTACAACTTCATTCGTGACCAGTTCCATCTCACCAAGAAGAAGATCGGCCTCAAGTCCACCTCCCAGAACTCTGCTCATGAGCCTGAATTTCTCCGTGAGCTTGCCCTCAGGACCCATGAGCCTTTTGAGGAGGAGGAGGAAGAAGAGGAAGAAGAAGAGGACGTGGGGCAAGAAGATGCCAACATCTGGTTGGTTCAGCCCTGAGGAGTAGGCATGGCAGATATCTCATAAGCTTGACGTCTATGTCCAGTCAGGAGGTAGAGTCAAAAGTCCCAGGTTAAAATTGGGTGTGTAACCCCTGTTTTTAACGGGATGGCCCTTCAAGACACTCTCAAGAGGAGAAGGGGGTCACAGAAGCATCTGAATAATTATTTAAGGAACCAACATTTGTGGCAAAAGGATTTTGTTCACGTTTATGAAATTGAGTTGGTTATGGTCATTTCTTGGTGAGATGATTGAAGATTGGATTTACAGGGATATTGCAGGATTATCAGAATTGAGGGATTAACTAATTGTGGTATAGCAGAATAAGATACTGTAGAAGTCTGATTTTAGGCACTACTTCTGTAAACTTGGTACCTGGGTGATCTCAGACTCACACATCAACACAGACTTTCACACATGAACACATTCAGACTATGCTATGGAGGCGAGTAAGGAACACAACAAAGTGCCAAACCTTCAAAGTGCCAAGGATTACTGCATTAAGCCTAGGAGCCGTTGCTGTAATCACCATAAACGAACACGATATAGTCATCTCATCCTCACTCGCTTCCTCTTCTGGTTCCAGAAACCTGCTGCAACTCTGTGCCAGAATTTCAGTTCTAATCTTTTTTGAAAGGATCATTTTATATTGTACATGTAAGGTGTTGTACAATGAATCTAAAACTTTTGAATGCATGGTAGATGTCACATGCAGCACACTGTTCATCTGAACTGTTTGATGTGGATGTTAAACATTTTCTCGCTTTGTCAGTGTCTCATCTGTTGTGTTCAGTCGTTGCGTAAAATTGGGCCCTTAAGTTTCGATTTGGTACACAATAATAGTTCACACGAAAATGTAAATTGTAATGTTTTTGTTAGCAGCAATACAATTTTATCCCATCCTGGATTTCTTTACAGTGTATAATATAAAACTACTGGGATATCAAACAATACCTTGCTAGTTAGAGGTAATCTGTTCAAAGTTCACCAGTGGTTGACTGTGACAATGTTTTATACCATATTCATCTGTCAATGCCTAATATTTTGGGCAGGATCACAAGCTAAAACAAGAAGACAGTTATATTAAACTAAATGAATTATTTTGGAGGTAAAATGAATATACTCATGATCAATAAAACTGTCACACATTGAAAAACAAGGAAAAAACAACTGACCACAGGACAAAAATATTCTTGAATGTGAAAGCATAAGTTTGTACATTGCATTTTAAACCCAATTTATATATATATATATAATTTTTCTAAATCATCAACATGCTGTTCCTCAGATCAGCACCTATCCATTAGGTTCCTGTAGTGTGTTTTAATTGAAGAATGGTCCACTTGCATTGTTTACAGATCAGCTTGATGGGACGTTTTTGTTGAACTATGCTGGTAAAGTGAAATGAATGATTAATTCATGACTAAATAGATGCTATAGCTACAAGCTCTCATAGAATTTAACATTTCCCATTTAAACTTGCTAGTTAAGTATATAGGTGTATGTACATGTTTTGTGTTCAATGTGGATTTTTATATTGTTTAATTTATTGTACAGTATTACTACTTCTGATGATTGCATTCCATGTACAAATCTCAGGAAAAAAAGAGCAGATATATATATATATATTTTGTGACATCTAACAGCTGGCAAATATTAAAGCATCTGATACTTAAATGTTACTTAAGGACAGCTGGAGTGACTCTTCTGGATACCAAAACTAATTGAAGTGGCTAACATTAAGAATTAACTGCACCTTTACTGGGAAACCTCTCAAAATAAAAGCATTTTAACAGCAGTTGTTGTTGTTTGTAGAACCTTTTTATATGTGCTATATGGAAATATTTCTTAGTCTGTTATATTTTCTTGTTATATATTTCTTAGTATATACTTATATATTATGGTTACAAAATGCTATGTCTTATTTTATGGTAACTAAATTATTTACATTGTTTTACTAACTTCCTTTTATGGCAGTTTAAAGCCCCAATATTTATATTAGTTATTTTATATATCGATTATAATATTGTTTACTAATGATTTCAAACAGGGTGTTCCGTCCGTGAGCCCATTCAAAGCATAATAAGAACATTCTCTAGAATCCTTGTTCATTTACTTGATTAATTTCATAGATTAATTTACATTATTCTACGGGGCCGTTGAATGCTTGAATCTGATTGGCTGACGAACGTTCTGAGGTGTGCAATTATTTTCTGGGAAACGCACGCCACGGCGAACGTAGTTCCAGGCAGCTCTCTTGACCGCATTGGAGTTCAATATCACTTCGCATAGTAAAACTATAATAACGGTCACGCAGTTTGCACAAAAATGTGTTGTCAGCGCTGCCCTGACGATTTTATTAGTTAGCCTATACAGTGTAGCAACTTAAAAGGCTACACATGACATTTCTCACTAGCGATGTAATAACAGCGCTGTTTAGAGACGCACAGAGGTACGTTCGCCTAATTCACGCAATCTCTCTCTCTCTCTCTTTCTAATAACTGCATTAGAATGCTATCAACGTCTCAAGCCTCCGTTACCAGTTTAAAACGACGTTTTGGTACTAGCAAAAGAGCCATTGGATGAGATGCGGAAGAAATAGTCCTACTCACAATAGCGATTCAAGTACAAAAACCGGACGAATGCCTTTAAATAAATCATCGAATCGATGTATTGAGGTGTGGTAACCGTAGTATAAGCGGAATAATTGCTTCGCGTCGTGGCCGCATCACCACCTCGGGTGCATTATTTTTCTAATAATTCTACGGCCCGTCATCAATTATTCCTTACGTATTTCATTCACTGAAGCGCGTGACTGGTTTCTCGCCTACAAAAGACCGACAAGCCCGAGCAAATAGCATTCTAGTGTTGGCTGTGAGTGCAGTGGACCTTCTTAACGAACATTCCCCTTTATTGAATGACTCGGCCAGTGAGTGATACGGACGTCACAGAACAAGCGAGCGAAATATAATAAAAGTCACTTGCTAGCACCTGACAAAATAATAAAAAAAGCTTTATGTGCTTCTTGATGCTTTGATTTTATTGAGTGAGTGAATAATGATTCAATGATGCACTCATAATACGTTTACTTGTCACCACCTACTGGCGTAAGGATGCATCACTTGCATAAATGAATCTTTTTGGTGAACTGATTCAAAAGTATCGAGTCACTAAGATTAATCAAAATACAGTACCTGCCAGTAATAAACACGCCTGTGGCCCACTGATCTATATATGATGTTCTATATTATAGATCAGTGCTGTGGCCTTATTTTAGAAATGGCAGGATATGGCCATTTTAAAATGGCGGCATAAAATCTTTTTTCTGGACACTTAAGTTACAAAGCATATAGAGAAACTGGGGAAAGGCCTGATACCGTAATCAATTTAGGAGTCACTGTCCTTCCAGATCCTGTCCGTTTGGATAAACATGAAGGGCTTTTGATCACTCAAAGTGAAGGTAAGCAACAGAATAGCTCTTCTTCATAGTTTAAATGTCTAAGTATTTTCTGATTACACCAGCTGTGTGTGTGTGTGTGTGTGTGTGTGTGTGTGTGTGTGTGTGTGTGTGTGTGTGTGTGTGTGTGTGTGTGTGTGTGAGAGAGAGAGAGAGAGTAACTCTCAAAATGACAGAGGTAGAAGATATCACTTGAGTATATTGACTTTCCCCCATACTGTATGATGCATTGATACACGAGAGAAAGATATTAATATGAAATAAGTAGTAAATAAGAACCGTTGCTACAACCTTCTACGCACAGTACATACAATGTAGTAGTGTAGATCATGCTGTTGGGATGTTGTTTTGCTGTTTACAGATTTCAGTTCTGTGTGTGACAAATCTCAAGACATCTAACGTTATTTCAGTGATATCTGTAAGGTGTTAGGAATATTATTTTTTGTGTGCTTTTACATAAAAATGGCTGTAGCAAGGGAATATATATATATATATATATATATATATATATATATATATATATATATATATATATATATATATATATATATATTTTTTAATCTGTCAAGTAGAGTGTGCTAATGCCTCTGGCCATATTGTCCTTTGGGTTGAGATGTGGTGATGGTGGTCCTTGACATCTGGGTAGTTGACATAACATTTCATCCGTGTCAGTATTGTGACATGCTACATTATACTTCATCTAATACTATTTCAAAACATTTTTATCATTTGATTTCGGTATGTCATGCAGCTTTTATGGCCTGATACCACATAAGTATTTACGTACAAAGATTCATTTTTCAATTAAAAAAAAAGCATCTTGAATGTTAATGAAAGTTAATTGACATTTGTCATAACAACCTTTTATTTGTCAGTAAACTATATGCAAAAGATAAGCAGATACTCTAAAAAGCTTTAGGAGCGGTCTGCATCGATGTACTGTAGTAAGCCAAGGTGTATTTCCCCAAGTTCAACAGAAGTGGGAGCCCTTGCTTCAGGAAACCCCCAGCTGTAATGGTTTCAATTTCCATGGCATTTATACCGCAGGGCATGTAAACAGAATGGTTTTGCTGCAAAGGTTCAGCTGTTGTATTTTTCTGTTACATTCAATAATTTTCCTTATTTATAAAATTCAAGTACTAAGGACAACACACACACACACACACACACACACACACACACACACACACACACACACACACACACACACACACACACACAACCTTAAATTGTCTTAATCTCACGTTTTAATCCTGGTGAGTGTTAAAGGTATCATTTAGGTTGGTTTGATCTCTGTCTCTAAGGTTTGTTCTGAAATAGGTGTCTGTGTTTGCATTGGTGTGGGCAAGTTGGTGTGGGCAAGCTGTTGTGCTTAGCTGGGTATCAAAGCAGGGTCAAAGTGCAGTGTCCAGCTGGCCCTGTCCACAAGAGATCATTTCTATTTGTGTTCTATTTTTGCCAGCACTGATAACTCAAACCTCACATGCACAAGTAGGGAACAACATGTCCCCCTGGCAGTTTTTAAAAAGTTTTTCAGTAGCTTTTGAATAAGTGGGATGATAGTATTTGCATTTTAAAAAAGCCCAGTTTTTACTCCTGTAAAAAAAATCACTGTTAGGTACAGTAGGCAGAAGAAGGAAATGCAGAATGCCTGTACCATAATAAATGAGTGGGTGAATTTGTTGTGTAGGATGTGTAAAGTAGGCCTGCTTGGACTGTTCTAATCACAATAGACATTAATTTGTGAAATATGCTCATGCTGACAATAGTACTCCCAATATACACAAAAACAAAAAGGTGTTCATGTGAATTTGTCCAGTAGGGGCAATAAGTAAATGAATAACTCACAAAATTTCCTTTTTGTACACTGAGAACCTCTGACTTCAACAATAGACTGTTAGGCTATTTATTTATTTGACTTTTTTTTTTTTTTTGTAAGGGCTGGCAGTGCACAGCTTGTCCTGGGCCTCCTCCCCTCTGTCACAGCGAATGAGAGACGCCTGCCTTACACCCACTAACCTGGAAAATATTTCCCACCTTTTCCATGAGTAGATTCTTCTCATTAGATAATGAAAGGTGAACAGCACAGGAAAAGGACATTTAGTACCTGCTTAAATCACCAATATTTATAGCCACTGTAATTATTTTAATAAAACAGGTCTAATTTAGACATGATGTCATATTTATTAATATATGACATACTTTAGACAAACATGTTGCTATGACAACTGCACATGACTACAGCAAGACTCTACTATCCCTGCTTCTTTGGTCCAAAAACACACAATAAATTCATAAGCCTGAAGAAAATTGTAAAGTCTATGAAGAGAAAAATAGCTGTATTACACAAAATCAAGACTTTACAAGCATTTTTAGTAGATAATACTATTTTAAACTCTTCAGCATTACATTCCTCATGTCATGCAAAATGAGGTAAAATACAGTACAATAAGATAAAAATGATGAAATATCAAAAAACAAAATAATACAAAAGCACCCAGAATAACAAAGTTCTGAAGTATTATAAAGTACAGTCACAGTTTACTTTGAACAACACTGATAAATCTGGAGCTAAACCCTGAGATGCAGTTGTATAAAAAAAACAGCTTCAACTAACAAGGTCTGTCTTTCAATGAATCATGCATAGAAACTTATCACACCGTTAACTGATAATGAACAAGTGTTTCCTTCTTCCAGTGTAGCTGAAGGCAGTGTTCTTGCTAATACTGTCAGGTAAAGTAGATAAATGGTGTTTAAGGTCCATTACACATTAGTGCATCAATTATGATGTTCACATTGCTATATGAAATATATTTGCAAAAACTATTGCTAAAATTAGCAAATTGTAAAGCCTATTTAGGAAACACAAAAAGATTTGTTAGATGTTTTTAAATCCAACATGAATATCATAAAAACTGTAAAGTGAGCAAACACCAAAACTAAAGGACCTTGGACTACAAAACCAGTCATAAGGGTCAATTAAGAGTTATACATTATTGTTAGGATAGTAGGACAATATTTGGATGAGATACAACTATTTGAAAATCTGGAATCTGAGGGTGAAAGAAAATCAAAATATATGAGAAAATTGCCTTTAAAATTGCCCAAATGAAGTACTGGGCAATGCATATTACTAATCAAAAATTAAGTTTTGATATTTTTACAGTAGGAAATTGACAAAATATCTTCATGGAACATGAGCTTTACTTAATATCCTAATGATTTTTGGCATAAAAGAAAAATCGATAATTTTGACCCATACAATGTATTGTTGGTTTTTGCTACAAATATACCTGTGTGACTTATGACTGGTTTTGTGGTCCAGGGACACATTTACTCCTCTTCTGTGAGTTTTTGCTGGAGAAATCCAGTCATTTCAATAGGAATCCACACAGATTGCACAACGGTTTCAATTTGGTCACAGATTCTTGGTTTGAAAGTGACTTCTGTGTTAACTGTGATTCATACATTGCTACACTATTGACAATAGAAAATGGAACTTTTTGCACCCAAAATGTAGCTGAAATTTCCTCAGTGTGACAGCAAGAATCTGTGCATAAGCGGTTTTGGCTGAAATGCAAAAATACAATACTTAATGGTTTAGATAAATGAGGTCCTGCCTTGCAAGCGCTTTGTTAAAATTAAGATTTTCAGAACAATTACAAAATATTAAAATATTCACAATCAAATAAACCAAAATGTTTTAAGTAATTATCCAAATTTCACTAACAAACTCTCACACGCAGAATACATCTACCCACAAATGCCTGTCTAGTATCACACTTGTCAGAAACACCTGATGTCTCATTCAGACTTGTATATTGGAGTATGTAGTGTTCTTAGTCAGTAGAGGCACTTTGAGGAATCCTAGGTTAATATGGATTTAGGCTTTGATAGTTTGGTTCATCTCTTGTGCATCCACTGCAGCATTCTTCATGTTGGGCTTGGAGCCTAGAGCTTCAGCTTCTTCTAAAGTCGAGGTGAGGGGCTGTCCCAGAGTTTCTGGCAGAAACATGGTCAGGATCCCGATAATGAAGGCCAGAATTCCCACAATGAGCTACAGAATAATAGAGAGCATAAGCTACCTTAGCATTGTTCAGTCCAGCAAATATATATCATGTTGTATCATGCTTCAGTTCTAGACCACACTGTACTTGATCAATTGAGTGCTGTTACCTGAGGCAGATAGATCCAGACGTCAGCAAGGTAAACACAGAAGGGAGCCCACCACACTTCCCACCGACACATCATACTACCACTGCCAACAGCCAGGGACCTGTTGGACCAGATACAGTGTTATTAAATCACTATAGATAACATGCATGTATGTAATTCTCTTCCAGTCAACTTCAGATATGATCAGTAAAGAAATTGATGAAATAGGTTGTTTCTAGATTTATATATATATAATGTATTAGAACATTAAAAATATTGTCAAATTAATTTAACGGTACTGGATAAAAGTGAAGCAGACCACAGCAGGGAGATTGAAAATTAGTAACTTACTTTGGTGCAGTTAAGTCAAGTCCAGTTATGATATTGTGTTGCAATCGTTTTAGCTTTAGACTATGAATGTATCCATGGGGGATCTCAAATGTATTTGAGCCATTTTTAGAACATATATTGTTATCTTTATAATGTATTTCCTAACAACAAAGTGTTTCTACATGAGTTTTTTTGTGTTCAGACTTGAACATCTGGTAGTATGTGATCCTCAGTCCGTTCAGTGTATGATGCCCAGTTTTTCTCTGTGTGCATTCACAAAGTCAGCAAGTGTATGACAACTATCATTTTAAAATCTGTCTAGATTTAAAACATTTGTTTAGTGTACTCTAGTCTTTAGTGTGGATGGCTACATATAGAGTATTAGAATAAAACATACCTGATGATTGTGGGGTAAAGCTCACAGGTGTACAAGTAAATCAGACCAAATGCAATGGCGATAGCGAATTTCCCTGTCATACTCAGGACTATAGCCAATATCTCAATATCCTGAAACAAAAAGAGAAAACACTGAGTGAAACTATATCTATCAGCAACAATGTTTCAGCCATCAGCTGTTTGGAGAGTTTGCCAGTAGCAGGCCATAGTAGGGCTTCCTTAAATTCGGGATCAGACACAAGTCTAAACGTCCCCAAGACATGTCCCCTTTAACCCCCTCTCAGACGCCGCCAGCTGTCATATGTATAAACAGTCACTTAGATGACAGGTCTATTTATAGATTTTGGAGCAACGATGGCTGTACTCATGCACCACACTTGGCCATTTCAGTGTGTCAGCAGTGTAGCTATTAGTTATGAGGGGTGAGGTGATCCTGATGGAATATCAACCCACTAAAACATTCTTCTTACCCTGTGCTTTCAGTGGCCTGCTGGTAACCAAGACTGTTTGGTATGGTGGCCCAATAGTGCACAACAAGAGAAACAAGCCACAACACAACGAGAACAAGTCACAACGCAACAAAATTAGCACAAGACAATGAAATTAGTCCTACGTGTTGTGTTGTGGTGATTTAGTTGTGTTGCCTGTAGTCTACTGGGCCACCGTAGTTTGGAGGCTAAGAAATGTGCTCCATTTATTTCATAAATGACATCCCTTCATTTCTTTGAAGTCATACTGCTCCCTTTGATGACCTGTATGTATTTTTAATCTGTGTATAAAGAGGGCTGTTGCTCCTAATACAGCATGTTGAAATTCAGACAGACATCACAATTTTGATTCATTTATACAATTCACTGAACAGCAGAGTAATATTGAGTAACTTGAAGTCATACTAGAATTAATTTTTGCAGATTTCTGGGCAACACACAGTAGTGGCGTTTTGATTCATAAACTCATAGACTTTTTTTTCTGAATGAATTAGTGGCTGTATACAAGTATGCATACTTTCCTAAATATAGTAGGCAGTAACCAGTAAGTGAAAATAGTATGTCCAAATTTACAAAATATAAAACAGTAGTCGAAAAGTACCTAAATTACCAACTTCTTTGGACTTCCTTTCTCATGGCCTCATGGTTTGTGAATGACATAAAAGAGATTCTATATAGAATACTTTTTTTCTGGTTGCAAAGTAATTACTTATTCAAAACAAGGACCCACTCTGCGAGTATGGGAATTCAGATGCAGCCAGTGTTTGGAACAAAATGGTTGAAGGGTTCAGTGACTAGCTCATAAAGACAGTCACTTGTCACTGCGTGCAACATTTTATTAAGTTCATCTTTTCATACACAATTATTGCAAATTCTTGCGATGATAAATGGCTAAAAGCAGTGTATGTACTGATTCTGATTCAGTTTAGTGTAAGCATAGCATTTAGTGAAGAAGCATCTGAAACACTTATAACTTTATAACCTTTCATCCAATAGCAATTTAACAACCATGCTAGACTGACATACTGGGCTTGTGCATACATGTATTAGTCTCAAGAAGCCGAGGAGACACCTGCAGATCTATAATTCAACAGGCTGCCATGACACTGATGAAACTGCCATTTATTTTAAGTTAAACTGAAATTTGGCACTGACCATGAGGGAAAGTGGTCTAGTTGACACTTAACACCAACTACAGCGTATAGAGTGAAAAACATACTGACATGACTTCCATGCCTCACATATTCAAAAGATTTTTGCATGTAAAAATAATTCACATTCCCAGATGGTTGAACACAGATTTTGTGACACCAGCAATAACACCATATGGATATCTGCATTGCAGCAATCTGTAACATATAGCTTGTTATTAATTATTAAATGCAAGCGAGACAAGTTGGACAGTCGATTTGACACACACAGTAAGGTTTGGGGCTTGTTGAGACATGCACCACTGTGAATTCTCTGGCCAATCCCACAAGAAAAGGAACAACAATATTGTTTTTGGCAGAACTGTGTGTCCCAAGTAGCCCGAGTTCTTAAAAGTATTGTAATACCACAGATCCTACTAGAGAGTCACATGAGGTTCAACTCTGTCTGTATCATGTCACTTGTGAGTGTGTCTAGGGACCATACAGTAGGAATTAAACTAAAGAAAATCGAAGTACGGGGATATCATCTACACAAGCTTTTTCACTGCATTCCCATCCTCTAAATAGAAGAAATGGTGCTTTTAAAACCTTGTTGGTATACCAACACAGCTTCTAGTCATTTGTTGCAATAATTACATGGGCACTTTTTTGGTATATGAGGTGGGATGTGCATGCCGTGACCAGTCGCTTTACATACATACTTGTGTGTCTTCAAAACTTAATCAAGAAGATGAATTCAAATTCCATAAAATGTAGTTAATGTGTTAAAAGCACTAAGAAAGTGTGTGCAAAAGGGTTCATCAAAAACAGAACGAGAGGCTCTGATGCAAGCAGCTGCCCCAGTTACCATGTGAAAGGCAAACATGCACACAAACACATGTTCACTCTTGCCAAGGTTAATCATTCATTTTAGTAATCACTTAGTTCTTTCCAGAGGTAATGATAATGAAGCAATTTGGTTCTACACCTGTCAAACCAACTTAAATTTACAAGTTTGCCCAGATTAATATTTTCTACAATTTGTTATGATTTTGAAAGGCTAGTTTTTAAATTTTGTGGCTTTGCCATGGAAACTAAATACAAGGCCATTTTTTTGCTTTCTTATTCCTTCACCTTATACTGTATGTATAAGAGACACAGAAAGGTTTGTTTCGATTCCTAAATACCAAACATATTTAACAGTGCAGGACTTAGAACCCTAAACTCAGTCCCTGAAAGCTTATGTTCACCTGCTTTCAATGTTGAGTACAACACGCACATCTAAATATCCAATCAACAACCGATGAATAGAACCAAGACCCTGTCCTACTTTTTTCCATAATCCATTACACTCAGATTTACATTATAATATGGAAGAAAAGATTTAACACTACTTCCATTTCATTGTAACTTTAACGGTGTAATGCCATATCGCAGTGTGTATATAGTGTATATCACATGGATTCACACAGACATGATTTCATACCTGGGGAACCACAATAATGAGCATGCAAGCTACTCCACCAAGCAGCAGAGCCGGGGCACATGTCTTCTTCCTGCCGACCCGATCCATTGCAATGCAGCCAATCAAGTATGACGGAACCTCAACAGCACCTAATAACAGTCAAATAACAGATAGTTAGCTTGAGTGCTGTTAACTTCTATACTACTGAAACTAAACTGCATATAGCTCAGCAGAAATGCTCCAATTCAAACAATGCAGTACGTAAGGCATGTATTTGCTGGTTTTTGTATCTCTTGAAGTAGCAACTTATTTTTGCTTTTGGAAATAATTTATTTATTTATTTATTTTTTAAAGCTTTCTGTTTTTTAAAAAAGCTAGTTTTTTAATTTGTCATCTTTTATGTAATGGAAAAAAAAGAAGTCATGAACAAACAATGAGAGATTTTTTTGGGGAGAGGAGGTGACCTGTTTCATTTAAAGCATCAAAACCTTCTTGAGAAAAAATGCTAGCACATGCAAACATACACACATCAGTCCATTACCAGCCAGGAAGAGATTGATATACTGATTTCCTCCAAGGTTGACAGACCCCAGGCTGAAGACATAGTATCCCAAGCTTCCGATGAACCAGATAGCCCAGCATGTGGCGCTGCGACCAGCCATTTTCAAGCTTCCAAACATGTCCAGGATGCTTAGCCTCTTCTCAACTTGCATTGCTCTTCCATCTTCCTGTGTTTATTGTCATTCAAATTCGTTCTCCATCATATTCATCCTTTAGCTCTGACACCTAAGGTTTAAAGGATTCAAAGAATACAAAAGCCATTAACAAGACCACTTTTTCCCAAATCCATGACTTTTCAAAACTGTTCTTCTTATCATTTAAATAAGCACTTAGAATATTCTAATATGATGTTTACAGTGTCTCACAGCATTTCATACTGATCCAAGTTTTGTAATTTTTTGTGTGAAAAATATGTCCTTGCAAATGTTTGCAACAGATTTTTGGCAGCAATTACTTTTTTAAGATGCTTCTATTTAATTTGCATTTCAATTTATGGTACCTCTTTATTTTTGCATGTCACTTTTCTTTCCATTTCCCTTATTTTGGTGTTTAGTATAGCTTTTTCATCAATCCAAGTATGGAACTACTAATAGCCGGGTTTCCATCCAAAGTTGTGAATTTAACTTATGTGCAAAATTGGAATATGGTACAAAACATTTTGTGAACAAGCACCATTTCCATCCAATGAGTACAAGAAAACAAAATCCTTACTTCCTGATAAACTGGCACCATACATCACTAAGAAAAGTAGGAGAAGCTACTGAATATAATAATTTTCCTTTATAATAAACTACTTGCACCTCAGAATGAGCAGACGAAACACAATGAATGCGGTTATTGCTTTGGGAGGTGGATGCTGCTGTTTGGGAACGCAGTCGTTTAACAGTTCTGGGAGGCAGTTATACAGAAATACTTTGATGACAGACTTCTGAATGACCATATAACAACATTTCAGATGCTGTGGAAAAAGATCGGTCCTCTGGTAAGTCAGGATTTACCGTCCAATAGCGCTAAGGCACATGACATTTTTGATGTGCTTTGAGGAATTTATTCGCAAAATGCTTTTCCATCTTCCATTATTCACATTAACCCTTTTTCGCACAAGTGAAAAACCACCTCAAGCGAGCGTAAAAACTTTTTTGCGAATTACGGCATTTTTAATCGAAATTCAGCATTTCCATCAATCGATTCTGATGCGATACTTCAAAATGCGCATTAAAACAGGGTGATGGAAACCCAGCTAGTGTCTCATAATCTAAGGTCTTGGTAGGAAAGCATATTCTGACAAGGGTATTATTCATGGCAGGAACAGTTTCCATGTGTTGTCAGTGCGAGTCTACCTTAAGGGTGGGTGGCAGGCCATTGAAGTAAGCCATAGTGTCCAGCAGCTCCTGGGTCTCCTTGTACCGGCCTTTAGCCATTAGGTAGAAAGGTGTTTCTGGAAACTTCCAGCAGTAGAGCAAGAACGGAGAGGTACTGAGGGTGAGGATGATCTGGTAGATCCACCAGACACGAACAAGGTACCCCACTAGAGCAACTACCATGATGCCCACAGCAAAGGCTGCATGCACATGCATAGAGGTCCATGTGCGCACCTTAATTCCTGTAAAACTGTTTACATACACAAAGACTACAACCAGATACCCGCTCGACACCTGCAAATACACACCCACACACACACACACACACACAGAGAGAGAGAAAGGGGTTATTAGAAATAAACAATGATTAAAATAAATGAGCAGAGAGAGTCAGATGGAAGCAGTGAATGAATGATTTGCTTTCCTGAAAATGTTTTCTCTTTCCTTTCACTAAAACCCCCACCCCACCTCCAATGGAAGATCTTTAAATGATTTTATCAAACATTGTGGTTAAATGCATTAGCAATATATCCCCTTATGGCAATCGTAATCAGGCACAGCTAATCAGTAATTATGAATCATAAGCTGACATCTTTATTAATGTCAGACACCTGTTCCCCCATGCAGTTGACACGTTTACAATTTATATATTTCTGCTTCCTGAAACTAAGTAAAGAAGAGACTGACGTTTTTTTGTTGTTGTTGTTGTTGTTGTTGTTGTTGTTTTTACTTTGTGGATGTTGTTCTTTTTTTTTTACATTTAACTACACTTTTCAGTTATAATGGGAAATTATTTTTAAAGTGTTAAATTGCTTTGTTGTATTTAATCTTCAGCATATTTTTATTGTTTCAGCTGTAGATGTCTGAAGCTTCTCAGCTGTGATTAGCAGCTTTGATTTAAAACTAAAATGCAACGGCTAAAAAAGTAAAAGTGTAAAATGTAGGGTGAGTAAAATAAAGGAGAAAGACATTAAACAGCTTTAAATAGCTACATCACCAGCCCTCAGACTGTAACTTACTGCAAAGTATTCACTTGAGACACAAACAGCCTATTTAAGTATGTGTATGAATGTTAATGATCTAGGGCTGTCAAATCGATTAATCGCATCCAAAATAAAGGTTTGTGTTTATATGATATGTGTGTGCACTGTGTATATATGTATACATAAACCCACACACATACATGTATACATTTAAAGCTGCAGTCATATCTGTTTGAAACCTGCAATTCCAGTTATTTTCATAATTATCATCTTTATGTGGGTTGTGCATAGGCATGGCTCCTCAGCACAGATTAATCCAATGTTTTTAGGAGAATGTGTGGCTGTCAGTCACCGCACCAGTGTGGATACTGTACTTAGTTAGGAATCAAAGATTCTACATCTTGGAAGTACCGTATGACCCAAGAATTTTCACCGGATATGTCTGCCACTTTTGTTCTGACCAACTGAGGGGAAAAAAGAATTACAATAAATAGCGATACCAATGGTAATTAAATCAACCGCTTAGCTCATATCACATCAAACTAAGCTAATTATTATTGTTATACTTTGTTCTAAGATTGTAAATGTTAACAAAATCAGCGCTACCTGACTATGTGTATATAGTGTGTATTACCGATACCTGTAGATTTAATTTCTGTACAGTCTAATCTCTAATAGTCATACCATTCGAATTTTATATGAAGAAATTTTTCTTTTAAACCAAAATGCAAATTCATGTTCCAAATACAAATCTCTTTGAAAAACAAATCTTGTGTAATCTCAAGTATTTACAATCAAATGCACAATTAAAACTGGAATATAATCATTTACATGTTTCATTAACACATAATCCTTTCTGGATTACAATCTGCCATCAATATGATCAGTTTAATTATTCCAGCTGCTGTGTGAAAAGGCTATAAATCGTCCACCACCTGCAGCATCCTCACATGCGATATAGCCTACTAGACTAAGGTAAGGAGATAGTTTTGAGCACTGGCTGGCTATCTACTTGCTCAAAAAGTTATCATTTTAAACCAAAAAAAGTTACGGACTGCAGCTTTAAGAAGAATATATGCACTGTATATTTATATATAATCTAAATCATATATATGTAAACATTTCTTATACATGTATGTTTGTGTATTTAAAAATGCATATATCATGTAAACACAAGCTTTAATTTTGGATGCAATTAATCGTGATTAATCGATTTGACAGCTCTAAAATATTCAGAATATGGACCAATCCACTTACCATTGCAAGAAGGAAACGCATCAACACAAAGAGGTAGTAGTTCCCTGTGAATGCAACAGTGACCCCAAAAATAAACTGGCACAAGCTGGTAGCCATCAAAATGGGGCGCCTGCCAATTCTGGAAAAAGGAAAAGCAAAAATATACACATTGTAAATGTTTTCAGTTACCTACAGAAATATGTATGCAGCCATAGACAAATAGCTATATAAATATAATATAATATAAACTTTTGCTTTTTAAATCAACTGAAGCATGAAAAGAGTTTTATCTGGTTGTATCATTCAGTCAATTGCCATTTCATGGTAGAAAGATTTTCTATTTACAATTTGATATTTATGTGTGAACAGCTTTCTAAGGACAAACAGGGTAACTGTCTTGTTAAAGCAAACCAACTGGCATTTTTGTTTGTTTGTTTTTTTGCATGCAAATGGCTCACTTATGTACACCAGCATGACTTCACCTTTGGCCATTCTATTTGATTCCATTCCTATGCATTCATTTAGTTGTTAAACCAGTAATATGGATAAACACTCTCAGAACAAAATAATACTCTTCTTAAGTTGTACAACCATGACCAATCTGATGATAAACATGTACAAACACATAGTAGTTGCTCCAGTTCTCTGCTGTCTAGAATGGAAATGAACAGTCATTCTGTCTTCATGGAATGTGGACCTGTGATATCCTGTTTATGTGCAGCAATGCAGTGTCTGCATTTCTCACATCCTGAACAGCTTTCTCAGTGCTCTTAGTTATCTTGTTGCAGAATCCAGTATTTGCCAATTGTAAACCATCTTGCCATATTTAGGTATAATGTGGCCACAGCATATAGAGTTCACTTGTCTTGTCACACTCCATAATCATTATTTATGTGCATTGATCTGTCAACAACTACTGTGTAATAATACATTGAAAATCCATTTCTGGACTTAACCCCTTAATTAGTTGCCTAACCATGCTGTTGTATAACAAATAATGCTTTTTTGTCCTAAATAACTATTCAGTGCTGTTTGTGCTGACTTACCTATGTTCTTGCAAGCCTATTTCAACCCCTAAAGTACCTTTTATTCACTGAATTCATACCATATTAAACTATTACATTTTTACTGATGAAAGTATCTGTTCTTTTCTTCATTGATTTATCTGAATACATTTGAGATGTGTTTTATATGCAATTAAGTGGTTGTTGTGGAGACGAATGCAATAGACAATTTACCTGTCTGCAATGTCCCCAAACACCAATGCTCCAATCAAAACTCCCAGCATAAAAGTTGGCTGTGCAAGCTTGGCCAGCCATTCCTTATCGCACACCAGGTCCCAGTCTGTTACGATGCTCTGCTCAACCTCGCTGTGATCATAGACAAAGTCACCACATGACTCCACAGTCTTGTTCCCAAAAAACTCGTATTGAAAATTGATGGCATCAAGTCGCAGAGCTTTTAAACAAGGACTAAGTTCCCACTGGTCTCCTCCAGCTGTCTGTACAACCACTGGTCCATCACCTGGCTTGTAGTGAGTCCATATATCTGCCAGCGATGTCGATGAGTGATTCCTATATAGAACGTCTGTGATATTTGAAGGAGAGTCACAAAGAAATTTAGGTGTTTCAACTAGGAAAACCGAGGCCAGGTAATGTATTCCACAAGAGATGGCCTGGAAAATAGCAGCAAAGTAAAGACATGCCTGAAACCTGAAGGGAAAGAAGGATCAAATTAAAGTTAGTTAATGACAGGAAAGCCCACATCACTGAATATACATTTTTAAATAAACTATTCATTGATGTCTGTAAAGCAGGTCAAACAATAATTTTAAGAAAAAGGACTAATATTTTGCAAATATTGGCATGCAGGCAATTGAAGTTTGTTTGCATTTCTACATTGTAGTGTCAGTGAATTTTACAGTCTTCCAGGATATTTACAGATATGAAATCCTGTTTAACATATTGTGCAATATTTTTCATAAAAATGATATAGTTACCTTCAACCTAAGACAATGTATAAGCATATGAAAAACTGAAAAATATTGTGAAAATATATATATATATATATATATATATATATATATATATATATATATATATATATATAATTTTCTTTTTTTTTTTTTTTATTAAAGCTTGGTAATTTTTTGAAATAAAATATCCTATGTAGCAAGGTAACCCTCAGTTTTTTTTTTTTTTTTTTTTAACATTTACGAACACACACACAAAATTTAATTGAAAACAGAAAATATAAAATATTACACACACACACACACACATGTATAAATTTAATTGAAAACAGATATTTTTATATTTTATATATTTATATATTTTTTTGTTTTAACATTGTACAGGACTGGAGAGGCTATTCTTTTACGTCATGTTTCTAATAGCCTACTTTTACACTAAGAGCGCATGCGAGCTTCGGGTATTTATCAAAGGCCACCAACTTAATAAGAAATCTGCATCTTTCATGCATTAACGATGACACGAAGTAGATGTCAACAGTTTTTATGTGATCGCCATAAAACACTTTTCGGGAACAAATGGGTACCTGTTAAAGTGTCCAAGTTGGTCGAATAGTCGCTCCACGCCGTTGGTCATTTTCAGCTGTGCAGGATCCTGAAGAGTGTGAAGGAATCTTAGTTGACTCTTGTCAATTTGTACATGTTTGCTATCATAGATCTTAGTGGTAGGAGGGGCGGTTTCGGTTGGGAACTTTCCACTCCAAGGCAAGCGACGATTAAAGCCAAAAAGTTCGGGTAACGGTTGGTAATGCGACACCCCAAAGAATCAAGAACCCCTAGTGCCCTGAACAGCTGAAATTAGATCATATCGCCTCATCCTCGTATGCATTAAGTGTGCCAGTTTGGTTTTGCTTCCATTTTACGTAACTCTGGTCAGACTATCCAGAGTATAAATAGTTGACAAGATACTTCGTGGAGCCGAGCCCCCGGAGATATCCTCGTGACGTGAGATGAGTATTGGCCTAATAAATCATTTAGGGCTAGGCTTATTAGTGAAATCTGTTGTATTGTTTTCTGAGAAAGTAGCCTACAGTATATAATACATTTTAGCCTAAGTTTTGTTTTCTTTATCATACAGCATATTTTATTCCAAAGAATAAAGTAACATTAATCAAATTGACTATTACTCTAGCTAATATGTTAATTCAATCAGTGAGTGCGTTCTCTATAAATCAGTCTATCATCCTAATAATCATATAGAAGATCGAGGCTAGATCACATGGGAAACCTATGACAATGGTTTTATCTCAGTAAATGTGGTTTAGAGTAAAGTGTAAATCCACAATTTTTTTTTTCTTTGTCAGTGTTTTTTAGGCTACTGTATTTTGATTTTTAATTACACAGTTCAGAAAAGCATAGATTAGTATAATTGTCCTTCGAACCAAATTTATAGTTTCATCATATTTTTGTAATAGGCTAGTGTTATGATGATCATAACAGTAACACTACTACACTACATCATCTAGAGTGACACTTTGACTCTCTAACCACTAGACCACGACTTTCCTGAGAGAGTTTGACTCCTAACCCTAATGTTGTGGGTTCGAGTCTCGAGCCAGCAATACCATGACTGAGGTGTCCTTGAGCAAGGCACTGAACCCCTAACTGTTCCCCGGGCGCCGCAGCATAAATGGCTGCCCACTGCTCCGGGTGTGTGTTCACAGTGTGTGTGTGTGTGTTCACTGCTGTGTGTATGCACTTTGGATGGGTTAAATGCAGAGCACAAATTCTGAGTATGGGTCACCATACTGGCTGTATGTCACGTCACTATTACACTTTCTTGGGCAACGGAAGTGGAGATGTTCAATAGTAAGTTGCCTACAGAGAAATACATTTTCAAAAATATTCAGTTTTTGAAGGAGTGATGATAAACTGTCAGTTTTAAATGTAAAATGTTTAGATCTACTCTGAATGACTCTATAAAAGTCATATTCAGTATAATTTCTCATCAGGCAAGTCATTATTATTGTTACAGACACACTGTTGTTTGATTTATAGTGACCCTTACTCTTCCTTCTGTCAGTTTCTGAATGTGGGGACTTTTAACCTCTTCTCACTCCTAATTTTAACCTTTTAAAAGTGTACTTTTGACATTTCATGTTCTAAATCATATACAGACATCACAGACACCTCATCACTAAAATAGCTAGATCGCTGAAATAGAAAATTCATTCATAAACATCAAATACATTGTACCTTTTTGCAAGGCATGAGGCAGTTTTCTACCTACTGTATATAAACTCTTAAACTACCTATATAATATAGTTTATATATACAGTATATATACTGTATACCTATATATAAACTAACTATATTTTGTTTTTAGAAAAGAGGTACAAATTTGTCCCCAAAATGTGGTTAGGTAAGTACTCAAAAAAATAAAAACATAGTAGACGGATACATCAGAGGAACTTTCACTTGAACATTCAGCATCTGGTGTGTTCACATTTCAAAGCGTTAGTTACAAGCCAAAATAAAGAAACACTTTACAGATACAGTGTTATTTAGTTGGTTTACAAGATGATTCCTACTAAAAGGAAAACTGTATCATTATACTCAAAAAATACATTTATAAAACTTTCTGAATTATTTTATAAATTGTAACTGGCACACAAGTGATTTGTACTGTTGTTGAGTTGATTTCTTTTGTTATTTAGAAATTATTTAATAGTTTTATCTTTCACATTTTGTCTGTTATGAATCAGCAAAAAGTATGAGGAATGGACTATCCCAACATCCACAACCAAAAATACACAAACAAGAGTGTCAACAGTTTTTAAACTATGATTGGTACAGTAGGTCTATACAGCCTTTATTATAATTTCATAATTTATTTAATTTCCTCTATATTTATACCTGGGTATTTTTTCAATGTGTAAACAATTCAGTGTCTTCACCACAAGGGAGCAGAGTACAGCTACTGTATACTGGAGATGTGTCTTGTATAAATACAGAAAAAAAATCCTAATCTCAAATATTGTAGGCCATACCATGTTTAAGTTAATGTGTAAAACAAAAGTGAACTAAAGTCAAATATGAAATAAGACGGGGATCAACAGGCTATCATCTCTGAAGGAACAAAATAAAAAGTTGCATGATATTGCATAATAAAGTTCTTTATTTAGCCTCACCCATCATGCCATTAATATCAGATACAGAACAAGGATTAAAGTATATGTCACAATTGACATTTTTGTACCAAGTTTAGACAAATAGAACAATACAACAGCATAATAATGAGACATTTATGGCATCAGTGATTGCTTTATATACACGTTGAAATTACACTTCCGATAAGTGTCCATTGGCTTGAACGTCCATTTAAGAATGCTCTTTCCAAAAAATGGTAGTGTTTATTTCATTCAGTGTTTGTTTAAAATGACCAGCTTACTGAAAAAAGGCAAAGGAAACATAATTTCCATCATTTGCATTAATAAATTCCTCCCAATTGGTCAAAATGATGCTATATAATTCACCTAAAGGAAACAAAACTAAGACGACAAACATTGTACCCAATTCATCATTCTCTTCATTAAGAATCTTATACAGTCTTTTTATTGCATCAGTGATGCCATATTTTTCAGCAAATCCTTCAACGTGGGATGAGATAACTGGTAGCCTCTCTATAAAGCCTTCGGCCAAATCTCGTGTGGCTGGTATACTGTAGCTGACCGACAGTACTTTTTCATCTCCCTTTGGTGCAGCTCTGATGTTCAGAATTTCAACATCATCTCCTGGTGCAGACTGAAGAAAAAGCAATTCAATATAGAAACAAAAGTTGTTAGCATAGATTTAATAGCTCAGTTTGGAGGAGTAATGTAAGAAATGCCACTTACAGCATAACGACTGTAGATCCTTGCATTAATTTCAGATGGAATCTTTCCTTGAAGCCAGAAGCCAAGGTGGCCAGTTGTTGGTGTGGAAACTGAGGCACTTATGCCATCGCTTCGAGCAGCATAGCGAAAGTCTACATCGGTGAATGTTGGGCTGGTGATGTCCACATTCAGGTTATGGCTAGTATCACTAAACAAAAATTCATAAGCGAGCTTAGCAATTACGATTTAGACACAGAATTGGTTATAATCTAAATCACTAGTAAGAATAATACAAAGCTTTTACTTATAATTCAATTAAAAGAAGTGGTTTTTTTTTACCCCATACGAAGAACATTGCTGATGTCCATTGTAAAGTCAGCATGTGTAAGTACAGCATTTGCTCCTACAACAAGGGCACCATTCTCCATTGAGGTACTCATGGAGCCTATTTAGTGTGAAAGCACAAATAAATTATGCACTTAGAACAAATACTGTAATTTACTTTTAGTACACATTACTATCACTGAATGATCTATATGTATTTGTATTTTTGTCTTTGCAGATACTTACTGTTAAGACTGTACTCCAGGAGCACAACTGGTGAAGTGGCTGTAGCCTTGAGAACAGTCTTGTAAACTGGGGCACTACCATCTAATTTTGCAACAACATCTGTGGTGTATACTGGAGAGACGATATTTGAGGTGTAATCAATTTTCTGCTTGGGTATGCTAAGCTCCACCAACACCATCTCAGAGATCTTAAGGTTACCAAAGGTGCTTGGTTGAGACAAGTCCATTTTCATTTCAGCCACCAGTGACTTTAGAAGCTCTAGATCAACTGTTGCCTGGCCAGTATGATCTCCCTTTGTGTTAAAACCTCCAATATTTATTTCATTCTTGGAAGAAAACTTTGACATAGCATAAACATGTTTCATAGCTGTTTCCACAGACAGGTTTTCATCCACGTCAAACGCTACCTTGAGGTCTCCATAATTCAGGTTGCCATCGGCAAAAGTCTTAAGAGCATATCGCAAACTGTTGCCATTCAGATAGATGGATTCGTCATAATTCAGAGCTCCCTTTACAATACCACTATCTAGGAATGTTCCATCAATGGTACCCTTTATGAGAGTCTCAGCAGAGATAAACGTAAGAGTTCCTTCACCTTTTAAGATGTTTTCAGCATTTCCTTTACCAACAAGCTTAATAATGGGGACGTCAAATGTGTACTCTGTCTTAAAAGTTGAATCAGCTTTTGGATGGACCTTGTTGTCAGCAGTAAATTGGTGGTTGGCTTTAACTGTAAGAATGGGTAGGTTAATATTTGCAGCTGTGGTCACAGACAGTGCTACTTCAAAGTTATCTGGGTTTGTAGTTACAGTGCTTTCATGGGTTCCTTCAATGTGGCGATTTTCCAGGACCACAGAATTGGCTAATTTGAATCCACTTTTGGTGCTCAGACTGCTGGTTCCTTCAAGCTTGGCCTTCAGTCCCTCAAACTCAGAGGCTGTAATTACTACAAATTGAATCACAGGGTTATCTTTCCCATAGATACCAGCATTAGCATTAAGGTTGAATATAGAGGACTTGAATGACACCTCAGAGATTAAATCACCCAGAGGATGGATGTTAATGAGACCAAGATCAATAATGGGTGCAGCTTTGCTCTTCTGGTAGACAAGCTTTGCATCTACATCAATAGCCTGGTCAAAGTTGGTCAACAAATGCTTAAGGCCAGTATGTTCATATAGGTTAATGTTGCTGATTTCTGGAGTATCAACAATCATACTTAATGTTTCAAACTGTATAGGTGGGATACTGAATGGGACAGTCAGGAATTCCAAATTGGCCTCTCCATTTACTGCAGCATAAATGCCAGCCTCATCTCTGTTGTTGGCAGCTGTAAAGTTGTGACTGTATTTGTACTGGTTGAAACGAGCAAGTGCCACAGTGCTCAACTTCTGCATGTTGGTATTTATGATAACAGCATAATCATTCTGGAGATCAATCTTGGCAGTCAGCGGGTCTTTGAAGCTGAGTTTAGTATTAGCCTTGTTTTGGAAATCAAGGACCACCTCAAAGGGATGCACTAATATGTTGAAGGCACTGGAAAATGTACCACTGAGCAATCCAACAAACTTTGTGTCATAGGTTGCCTTCGTCACTACCTTCATTTTTCTGAGATCAGCCTTTCCTGAAGCTATCAGCAAGGAATTGTCTCCAGTATCAAAATTTCTTTCAAAACGTACATCAAAGTCGATGTAGTTCAGGACAACACCTTCAACTTTTATTTTCTCTTTAAGCTTTAAAGATCCAAAATCGCCATCTGTAGAAATGGTTAGCGTGGCTGTTGTTGGAGTAATAATTATATCAGAGATACTCTTGATGGTGGTATCATCAGACTCATCGTGCATTTGGCACTTGACTTCTTCCATCATGGTCAGAAGGATTTTTAAGCCATCCTGCTTAAGAGTGATCTCATTAATGTAGGAATAGTCACTGTTCCCTGAGAGTGTATATTGTGTTTTAATATTTGCAGACATTCCATCCTCCAGTGCAAAGAAGGCCATGTTATCAATGTTAGCACTAAGGGAGGCGATAGTTATCTTAGCATTGCTCTTGGACACAGCCTGGGCTGAGAATCCGTAGAGTGACACTGAGGATTGATGTTCGACAGCTAGGACACTATGAGTGAACTTCAGGGTTTCAGAAACAATCACACGACTCATTTTAGGGATGGCAACCCGAGCTGTGGAATCCAAGCTGTATTTAAGAATGTCAAATTCAGATGATCCATGTGAGGTAATGTGCCCAGTGAATTGAGGCGTTTCTGCACTTTCAGTAGAGTTTAAGAATTCCATGGTAGTTCTCATGTTGAAAATTGGAATGGTGACCCTAACCTCACCATACAGCTTTCCGAAGCATGGCATCATGACCTCACTAGGGATTGCAGGGAGAGTGAATTCTGGGATCTGCAGGTCTGGGAATTTGTGATCCGGTAAGTATTTAGGAATTTCAGGGAGGGAGATCTCTGGAAAACTGATCTCTGGCAGTGTGATGCCAGAGATTTCTGGCAGGTAGATAATTCTTAGGTCGCCAAAGATGGTGTCAACAGGTGGCATTTCATAATTGGCAATGAAGTTTAATAGGTCTAATAGTCCCTGCCTGATATCATCATACTCTATTCTGATTGGTGGCACTGTGTAATATTGCAGAATGGTAAACTCTGGAAGGTCAATCAGTGTAGAAGGGAGGCTGAATTCCTGAAGCTTCTCTAAATTTATTTGTATGGAGGGTACAACAAGGTTTGTGAGTGGGAAAGTGAAAGATGAGATTTCAAATTCAGCTGTTTTCAGTCCTGTCTTGACTCCATCAAAGAATTGCTTCATCTCATTGACAATTGCCTGATCTTTAAGGATGGTTTGGATTATTTCCATAATGGCACTGCATGTATCTGTTGCAATGGCCACTACCTTTGTGCAGATACCACTCACTTGCCACATGATTTCTTCTCTGATGTCCATGTCTGTAATTCTCTTCCTGATGCTCTCTATAAGTGCCTCAGTGTCAACATAGACTGCACTATCAACAATGTCCTTGAGGTTTCTGACCACATCTGCAACTTTGATTGTTTTCAGCTCCTCAATGCAAGCAGTAAGAGATGACAGAGCATAACTGACAAATTCTCTGATTGCATCAAGCTTTTGCCGGATGTCAAGTGACAAACTCATGGTGTAAAGGTCATTTATCAACTCCTTGACTTTCTGGTTGGCTTCATCCACAAATGCATTGTAGTCAAATGATCTAACATATCTGATGCAATGGTTTAGGCAGTTGTTTACATGCTCAATGATTTCCTTTACCTCTGTTGTTTTTAAGTAGGTCATGGCCTTATCCAGCAGCTCTGTGATCGGGGTCAGAATAGATTTCAAAGTGCCAGCAAGAACCTTAACAGTTTCTTCAATATTGAACTTCTTAATAAGTTCAACAACCTTTTTCAGAATTGCTTCAATCTTCTTGTCAACCCCAGATTTCACCAGGATTTCTCCCACATTGCTGTAGATGGCATTAAGCTTTCCTCCCAGTACAGTCAGTACTTGTTTTGCTTTTTCAGCAGTCTTGCGGATTTCCTCTGTAGGGATTTGAGCCACCAAATTGTCTGCATAGTCTTTAAAGTTGACAGAGGTAACGAAGTTATTTACATCCTCAATGAACTTTCCTTGGTCAAAGTTTGCAACAAACTGCTTCAGTTCACTCAAAATCTTCTCCAGTGTGGATTTAATAGCATATTGTTCCTCAAGATCTCGCAAGAGAGCACTGCCGCTGCCCTTCAGTCTTGTTACATCAATCTGCTCAATTAAATTTTCAGTAGCTTCAATGACCGCAATAACTATGGCTCTGATGTCATATTTCATATTGAGTGCATTCAGTTCTTCTGTTAGTCTCTGTATTCCAAGGTCAGATAGTGTGCCACTTGCAATAATTTCTCTCACAATTTTTTCTATCTCTTTTACACGAGTGTCGAGTTCAGTGACTAGCTTCAACAAAACAGGCTTTAGATTCATCAGAGCAGCCTCCAGGTCATTCAGAGTAAATCCATACTTCTCATAAACAGCAATCAGGTCTTCGCTTATCTTGATGATTTTCCTCTCCAGATTTAGCTCATTCACAGAATCACTAATGTACTTAGCCAGGTTCTGCATCTCAGAAATAATGTCTTCTTGGTTGATATAATACTGCATGGCCTCAGCGATCTTTAAAATGGTTAGTTTAATGTGTTGCAAGTCCAAAGGAAAATGCTGAATCAGTGGCAGGCTAAAGACACGGCTGTTAGTGTTTTTATCATATTTTAGGAAGGCTGAGAAAGAGTGGTCTTGGTTGTCAGAGTCGACTCTGTTGAAAAGGTTAGTGGTGATGGATCCAGACAGTTCTACTCCAAGTCTTTCAGGGTTGTTGTAAGCACTCACATCTTGGTTGAACAAATGGTTGTTTACCTTAGATTTTACTCTCACTGTGGCCTGCTGCTCAGATGGTGTCAGCACAGTATCAATCTTATTGTCAAGGTTGGTTTCAATTGATAGACCATTGTCCAAATTGTGAGTTGTTGAGACTCTGCATTCTTGTGAGTGTGCAAAAGCAAGTGGTTCTGCCTTCAAAAGAAGTTTAGTGTAAACGTGTGCGCTTTGTTTTCCATACAGATGCAAATCACCATCTGTATTGGCCATGGCATCAACGTTGAATCTGAAGGGAACAGCAGTGGCATGAAAGTTACCATTGAAGCGTAGGTACTGTGAGTTTAAAAGTGCTTCACTGCCGAATGTGACCGAAAGTCCAGCAACCTCGATTTCTGTGTTGTGGTTCATGTGAGATCCCATGAGTTTTCCAGTAGTACCACACTTGGCAGTGACAACAAGATCATCATATCTGATATCGTATGTATGCTTCAGCTCATCTGCACCAGAAGAAAGCTTCCAAAAGCCACTCAGGTCAGCTGTGTATGGAAGTGCCTTAAACTGGGCATCGTTAACCAGAGTGATATCCAGAACAACCAGGTTATTTTTGATTGCCATTGAAGTACTATATGGTTCAATCTGAATGGAGATTTCATGATTATAAGTTACAACATTGCCGTCAAGATCTGTTTTGGAGTTGAAAGCTACCGAGGATAGGGATGCAGACAGAGAATTTGTATTTTTAATTGACATTTCAATAAATTTACCCTTGGTCTCAGCTGACAAGGAAAGCTTTGATGTGTCAAGGTCTCCATTGAATTTGTTCTCTAGCTTTAAAGGAATGAGAGGGCTTTCCAGTGAGGTTGTGCCACTCATGGTTAGGCCATCCCTGGTCAGGGATAGGCTGCACTTGTGGGCAGATGTGTATTCATTAAGATTTGCGGAGGCATCACCTTTTACATCCAGCCCATGGGCATCCAGTGTTGCTATAAACTGGGAAAGGACACGATTTTTATCCCCAGCAGAAGTGTCAGCATTAGTGTCAATCTTAATGTTGACTAAATCAGGACTAGCACTAGCCTCAGCTAAATTTCGGATGTTTAGACTGAGAACCTTTGCCCTTGTATCTGACTTCAGAGCAAGCAATGACCCCTTATAGTTAACTTCAGCATCATGTATCAGAGTGTTCTCAAATGCAGATGTTTTTGATATAACAGAGAGCTCTCCATTGGCAAGTGCCACTTCAATTGTGTTCTCTGCTTGGAAAAGGTCTGAGTCTACTTTCAGAGAGGAATCGATTTTCACTTCTGGCTTAAATGGGAGTACAATGAATGACTGACTGACAGCAACTTCACCATTCAGAGGACCAGCCTTGATGGAGCCCATCAGGTTTCCTTTTCCAGAGATCTCATCCTCATTGACTCTAATCTGGTCTGTGTGTTCCAGTGAAATCTTCAGACCCAATGGACTGTTTGCCTCAATCTTGCTGCTTGAGTTAAATTTGATTTTTTCAGCAGTTGTCAGTTCCTCAGCATAAATAAGACTGGCTTCAATAAGCTTGTGATCAAAAGAGGATTTCATCTCAGCCCTCAAAGATTCCCCAGGTGTTTCTTCCACTAATACAGATCCTAAACATAAGCATAATAACATTTAAGTAATGAGTATTTAATTACAGATTACAAAAATGTGTTTAGGAAGAATATAGTTGCAAACAAATATACAAATACCTTCCACTTTGAAGGAGAGGAGATCCACTGGGCTAGTTCCAGTGGCTTCAATCTTGGCAGAATAGCTTGGTTTTTCACCAAGTTCCCTGCCAGCAGATATGGTTGCCTCCATTTTGTAGAAGTTGCTGCTTAGCTTGCTGGACATCTCTGCCTTTATCGTGTGAGGCACTGACACAGACAGACTCTCAGGAACAAAGACCTCTGGAAGAGGAATGCTAATGGAAGCAACTTCCAGGCCAAGCTGAGGTACAGCCAGTTTTGGTGTGGTTAGGGCAGCAGGGAAGTTGAAATCTCTAGAAGATTTCCCACCAAGAGGAATGGGAATGGAGATGGTATAATAATTCTGGCCAAACTTGTATTTAGCAGAACCCTCACTGTTAAAAAAGATACAATTTTGCATTAATGTACTTAACAGTAATTAATAGGTGTAACATTGTAGATATGTTTCATGTTTCTGCATTTTAAAATGTATTGTTATATTTTTAATTCACTCACGCATTCAGGAAAAGCTTCTCAGGGACAGTGAATTCTGGGAGGGCAGGAATCCTAAAGCCCTGGACATATGGGATGTCGGTGGCTAATTGTTCCAGGTAGGTATTTGAGGCCTAGATGATTATTGAGTATGTGTTATATTCTAATTTTTGCTTGCTTGTATGAATTTATGGGTTTGGGGATTTATTTTGAATTTACCTCAACTGACTGGATCAAGACATCACGGATCTTCATATCAGATGTACCAATCTTTTGATCAAGCAGGTCACCGACTGTGGCTTTGATGGCATCCATAGGAATCATTTTGTGAATCTCAGTGCTGACATCAGAAGTGACGTCAGCCTCAATCTTCTCCGCATCTAAAAAGAACATGAAAATTAATTAATATAGCAGAGGACTTCCAGTTCTTTGAAGTTGAGTTGAAGTTGAATTAAAGGAAGTACAGATATAATTTAAATGTACCATATCTCAGAATGACTTTCTGAATAGAGGAAGTCGTCTCCGGGAGCCTAAGGTCACTTTCAAGCTCTACTGTAAGACCCTCAGCATGTTTCAGTTGTGCAGTTACTTTAGCATCAGTCTGAAAATGAGGAATGAGCAGCTGAACCTGCAGCATGGCATCCTTCATTGACTCTGTCCTAAATAAGGAAGAAAATATTAAACCCATGAGTTTATTTGTACAATGTGTTATTATTAAAAAATATATTATTATTGTTAGAAGATATTAAATATAGACATGTGCATACTTAGCAAGGGCAACAAGAGATGCCTCAGGTATATTCTTGTTAATGAAGTCAAGCTGAATGGAATGTGTGGCCCTGCTCTGAGTGCTGCGTTCAACAGAATGAACCCGAATTCCAGCTTCAAGGTCATAATCAGGAATTTGGAGATCAGCTGAGACACTGTATTTCTGTCTGTCGAACATCAGTTTTGCAGTGCCCTCAAATGATGCTCCTATTAAATGGAAAAAGAGCAACATTTCAGTTGCTAGTTAACAGATGAAAATGTGTCGAGATCGTAAGGAATTCTTTCGTGAAGCAATGCTTTACCTTCTGCTTTCAGACCAAAAGTCACCGTGTCAACTTTGTCTTCATACACATAGTCGACAGTAGCTGTGTATGCAGAAACCTCACCAGTGGGGTGGATCTCAATGGCAAATCTAAAGACACAGGTCTGTGTTAAAATTTTGAGACTCAAAAAGCACGAAAACAAACAGTATTTTCCTTACTTGCTGTCACCAGTCAAGGGGAAGTAGGGAGAGGCATCACTGGAAAAGGCATTTGAATATTGCAGGGCATTGCAGTACTTAAAACCAGGGAAGAAAGGAGTGCATTTCTGTGCTTTGACATGTTCCATCATTGGAGGGATAGTCTTTGTTACAGTACCAGTCACTGAGAACAAGGAGTTACTGTGCAGAAAAAATAGAATGAATTTCTGTAATGTATTTGTAGAGCAGGATTACATTTTTTATTTGTTTATCATGATTACGTTTTGTATTAACAGTAGCATCTTACGTCACACTGATGAGTTTTGTTGGAGATTTGGGTGTGGGAAAGGTCAGCTTGAGCTGCTTTTTGGTTACAGAAACCTTTACTTTAAGACCACTCTCATGATAGATGTTAGTATGCATCTCCAGGCCAGACTCAACATAGTCAGGTAAGAGAGCTCCAACCTCAGTCACAAACTCCACTCCAACAGATGGCATGAAAGCCATTTCACTCTGTGTGAAAAGACAAAGAAATAGGTTAAATAATCTTGCTTGGTAAAACCCTGGTTACTGATCACAATGAGTAAAAGGCTGGGCCCATACCATATCAGGGGCAATTTTCAGTCCTCCTTTCACTCCTGGAGCAAAAGTACCAGACAGGGCAACTCTTAATGGAACTCCAGTACCAGTGGGTAGATAAAACTCATTGTCCATAAAGACGTAGTGAAGGAAAAGGTTGTTGTTGACACTTGAGTAAAGGTTCCTTATGAACTGTAAAACAAATCATTCACTCTATACATTTCAACTTATTTTGACCATGATCCTTTTTCATTATTATGGTGTTTTATTTGTTAAGCAGATTTGCTTAGAACTAATATGAATTTTAAAGCAGTTCACTTACATCAACAGGGAACATATTTAAGAGTCTATTAGTCAGTAAAGCAGCAGAGTTGGCCATGCCTTCCATATCCTTGGTTTTGAGATAGCCCATTTCAGCACCCAGAAGCCTCAGGTAGACCATAGCCTCTGGGTTATCCTGAACCTTTAGTTTCTGGATGAGCTTGTTAACATTATCCATTATTTCCTTGACAATGCTTTGAGGAGCCTAGAATGAGAGATGTACTTGAGTGATAAACCAAACCAAAGAAAATGCTAAAAGGTTGCAAATTTTTAAAAAGTAAAAGACCTGTTGCATTTTTATGTTATCCCATAGGGTTGGGAACATTCTCTGCATAATGTCGTTGCCTCTGGGCACTTTATCAGCTGCATAGTTTATTGTCTTCTGCATGGTGTCATGGAAGAATCCATCAATACCGATTAGGGCATCAACAGTGGGTTCCAGTCCCTTGCCATTCAACCCAATCTGTTAAAACGATAAAAAAAAAAAAAAACATATCAATATAAAACTAAAAAAAATCAAAAGAAGAATATTTAAAAATGTAGACTACTCTTGTACCTCAAACATGTCTACGTCATATCCAAATGCATTCAGGGTCATCTCCAGGATGACTTCATTGGGCAGAAGATCTTCAGACTCGAAGATCACATTTCCCTCTACAGAGCCAATCTTGTAATTGCGTGAGTACTTTGTTGGATCTGTGGAAGTTCTGATCTCATTGCCTTGGAGGGCATTGACAATCTTATTTCTAAGTCTGAGAAGCAGAAGAGGAATTAGATACAGTTTTTATACTTAAGTTGTTAAAATGTATTTAAATTTCTACTAACTCCTTAGTCTCAGATGCTGTGGAGCTCAGGATGTTGCTGATATGTGAGTTAATAAAGCTCATAGCCTGACAGTTTTCATTTTTAGGCAGAGCAGCAACCAGCTGAGCCAGTTCAGAGGGCTGAGGGTCCTTCATCACAATGAGATACGCAGCAACTCGCTTCTGTATGGGAGCGGCTCCATCGAAAATGACCTTCATTAGCACCTCTCTGCCCTGTTAGAAATAGCAAGTTTATGTTAGCCAAACATACATTTATTGTAAATATTTTAGATTTATTTAAAATTCTAGAAGTCTTTCAGTTAGGTAATATATCTTGTTTACCTCATCAGAGACAGAAGTGAGTCTAAACGCTTGAATAGCAGCTTGCTGGACCTCAGGGGATGCAGCAGGTTGGTTTACACATTGGATAATCGCTGATTTTAGAGCAGTTCTTGCGGCTCCGATGGCAGCAGCCATGTTTCCAATGACCAGAGATTTCATATACAGATTTCAGTATCCACATATCATCTGTTATTTTTAATTTTGTGAAGCATGAGGAATGGAATAGGTTGAACATACCCTCAGGGACAGGTACACATGTTCCTGGTCGCCTGTGCAGTCACCAATCTGTTCAAGAGCATAATCAGCGACTCCCTGAATCTCAGGGGTGACACTTCCTTCAGCTTCATAGAGCTTGGATAAGACAGGTGAATAAACATTCAAATTCACTTATAGATCAAATACCATGACTACAGTTGAGTTGTTTTCTCACCTCCTGACAGCATTGCTGAGAGCATAGTAGATAGGCTTGCTGTTCTTGTACTTGGCAGTCTTCAACATTTCCTCAACAAGGTCTCTGGATGGGTTGGGAACCATTCCCATGGCATACACTGCAGCATCAATCTCTAAAGAAGAACGGTCAAAGGTCCTGAGAACCTGCAAGATGGAGCTGGTGCATTCTGGCGTGCCGCACTGGAACAATGCCTGGTACACCAGGGAGCGAGAAATCTCCAGGGCCTCCGGTAGAGCAGTGTTCAGGCTTTCAGAATTCATTTTGCGGATTGTAGCGATGAGCTTGTGAGCTAGATGGGCTCTGTTATGTCCATTGTTGGTCTCAGAAAGGCCAGCCAGTTCCCGTAGAACAGACAGCATGACCTCTTTATCCTTAATTGGATGGACTGAGTCAATGCTTCCATCAAGGTGCAGGGTCTTCATGCTGGCTACATCTAGAGGTTGGTAAACAAGAAAACAGCGTTAATTAAAATGTAATTACTGCAAATGCATGTTAATTTAAGTGTCTGAATGATTGCTTACCATGCTCAAAGATTCTGTCATTGTGTACAGACACTCCCACCAGAGTCAAGACTTGTTTTCCTACATTAGTAACTCCATACTGCCCTCTGTTTATAATCAGAATGAATAAGCAGATCAATAAACGAAACGGTCAGTCAAAAGTAAAGACCCATGTAGCTGTCAATGAACTCACTTGTAAGAAAAAGGCACAAGCATGTGGTTTTCAGTGCAGGAAGCAGAGGTCATATGTTTCTGTGCATTATCAAACTTGTAGTTGCAGGTTTGACTGCTTTTGATGAGCTGAGCAAGTGGGTAGTGCTATGTGATGAAAAGACAAGCAAGTTGAAACATTATTAAAGCCATCAGATATCCAGCACACAGTTATTTGTTGTCTTATTCAAAGACGAGTTGACTTACCAAGCCTGTGATAAGGGCCAGGGGACTGGTGTGGTCCTTGACCGGCCTGAAATTGTCACATTTAGACAGGTCTCTGTTGAGGGTGACATCGGTGGCAATGTCCTCTCTGGCGTTCACGGTGTAGCCTGTCTTGCACATACCATAGATAGTGGGCTGTATTTGGAAAAGAATTAATGATGGATTAGTCAATACATATCAACCTATTAACAAATGTAAACTTCTTGCGACGGTTTAGAGTTAATGACTGACCATTCTTCTATTTCTGTCCTCCTCCAACACAGGCACTGCCAAGGCAGAGATTAGACCTCTCTTGATGTTCAAAATATGGACTGGTTCATCATCCTCAGGAAACAACTTGATGTCATCGTCTCCCTCAGCGGTGAACTTCAGTGGGTTCCTGAGAATTAAGATCAGGGTAGGTGTTTAATATGTTTTTTTCTTATCTGCTTAAAATAATTCTGTTATATCATTATGTTGTGTGTGTGTGTGTATGTGTGTGTGTGTGTGTGTGTGTGTGTGTGTGTGTTTGTGTGTGTGTGTGTGTGTGTATTATTTGGTGTAAAATGCCTTGGGAAACATACTTCTCCATGGCAGCCTTGAAAGCGTCTGCACCAGCAGATGGCCCAAAGATAGGCTTTCCTCCTGCATCAACATCAGTCACCTCACTCAACTCGCACTCCGTTGTACGCACGATGTAGCTGCATGTACGTGGGACCTCAATTTCTATCTGTTTAAAAAAGTATATGAATGAAATTTCAAGTTTTAGGAAGAAAAAAATTGAAATATATCCGCAGCCGTCATTTATACCTTGCATCTTGCTTTGGGGCCATTGGTTGCTCCGTTCAGGGCATTTAGGGACTCTGTTTCGTAGGTGTATTCATATTTGTGGAAGCTCTTGTACCTTTTGGCCACTAGGGGTGCAATAATTACATCTTAAATATCAAGGACACTCATACATGACTATTTTCTATAGCTTTAAATTGCCTTTCTGAAGAGATAAATTATAACAACTTAAAGTGATGCTTTCTTATGTTTTCTTTTTCTTGATAAATATTATTGGATAATAAATACCACATGGAACTTTTTTTAATATACAGTTTACATTTTATTTAAAAAATTTGAATTATAATAGAAATTATAAAATTATACTTAGGACTTACAAAGGCATGGTAATTCCTCATCTTGAGCATCTAAGATGGACAAACAGCAAAGAGTATTATAGAAACATATCAAACATAACTAATTAATACATGATGACAACATAGACAATTTCACTTAATTTTATCAACCTTAACATTTTATATTCGTCATGTATGTTTACCAGTAGTTACTAATATGTAATACAATAAAAGATTTTATATATATATATATATATATATTTATTTATTTATTTATTTTTTTAAACAAGTGACTACCACTAGAACTGAAACATGAAAACAAAATAATTTAAAAATATAAAATGTATACATACATGCATATATTTTAAAACAGTCACAAATGTTTCTAGTAGTACTTACTTGTCAAGACTATTCCACTTAGAAGCAACAAAAGGCAGAGCTTAGTGTCCCCCATAATGGGTTCAGTTAAGCTCTTTCCTTCAGACCCTCAGATGTGATCTGCTGTATTACTGCTGTTAATGGCTTTATATATTATGGCAGGTCCTGTAGGAATGGGAGGAGAGATGGTAGCTGCAAAAAGTAAAGTCCCCACTCCAAAGTTCATATCTTCTGCCTCTGTGGCAGGACAAAGGCAACTATTTCATGTAATGTCAATGGTTTTTCAAATAGAGAGAAAATGGAAAATGCTTTTTCCCTTGGTTTGCTTGATCTGTTAATTGATCGGTTGAATAATGCTCTTTTTCTTTTATACCTGTCATCCATGTAGTCTTATTGATATACTAAGAAAATTGTTTTTGTTTAACTACTTTTTTATATATAATTTTTTGTATATTCAAAAAAAAAAAAAACCTAAATAATTAGATTTGTAAAATCGGAGTAGTTGTTTTTAAAATATTTTATCCAACCTTTTTTATTGGTAACATCTCGACAAGTTCCTTCTGGCTCCTCTTGTGATGTTATGTGATGACAGGAAGCCTGTCTTTCTTTTATGCCTTCCTACTTATGATGTTGTAAAGTAGGACATTATGGACCAGACCAACTAATCTTGGAACAGACATGTTTATTTTGACATCATTTGCCAAGGGTATTGCCAATCAGACATGACTAAACTCATACTGGAATAAATGATTAAACCTTCTGCCCTTTTGACCCATTTCCACTAACCTCTTTTTTGTGTTGTTGAATTAAAACCAATCACGTTTGCCCTGGCAAGTCGTCTTGGATACACAGAATGAATATTTTTTGATTTATGTAAAGCTATTCATGTTCTAGAATTGGTCCTTAACATCCTTATAAGCATCACCAGCTATTGTGATATAGAGCACTATACAGAATTTTCCCTGTAATGTTTGTTATTGATTACTTAAACAATACTACAACAGACAAGAAAGATTATGTCTTCTCTTCAAAAGAGAAATGCTATCCTCATTCAAAGCATTGAGCAAGACACTCAATATGCAGAGGCCAGCAACCACATGAATCTTTAACCTGTGCATTTGAATATGTCTCTTAAGTGTGCAGAATAAAAAAGACGACTTGTATGAATTAATGTGTTGCACTGATCAAATTGTCATTGATTTATATTAATTTGTCTTGTAGTCTGTCTTCTATGACCTGGAACTAGTCATGCACTGTTTCAGAGTCTCCAGACAAGGCTCAACCCTAATCCTGAAAAGAAACAATTTTCTCTATTAAGGCAGCTAACAGTTTTATAAAATATATATATTTTTTGGGGTTTTTTTTTTTTTTTTTTTTTTTTTTTTTTGGCCAGTCTTTTAGTTGGAAAAGGAGAGCGCACAGCAACCCTGTTTAATCACGAATACTTGGTTAAAAGTCCACTGACATCAAGGTTCAGATATTGACAGACTTTTCTTTTCTATCTTACATAAGATGAAGAGAAGAGAAGTGCACTGATTTCTTTTCTTTCTCATAGTGCTATTACAAAAATACAGAAAAATAATATATGCATATATACAATTAATGAAAATAAAAGCTGACTACTGTCCCTGTCTGCACAAACTATTCTTTTGCATTACATGGTTTATGCCACTATCTATGGAGTGAAAACAGTATCAAATTCTCCCACAAATGCACGTGCATTTCACACATTTCATTCACACTCGTGCATACAATCCACAAATGCACATTAAAGATCCAAACTCGCCCATAAAATCCACAAATACATGCGAGAGATCCACACACATGCACAAAATCGACAAATGCACGCGAGAGATCCACAGGCACCCACACAACCCGCAAATGCATGCGAGAGATCCGCACGCGCCACAATACAGGCAAAGGCAAGTGCATTAATTGTTTTTTTGCTTATAGAATGATCCTCAAATACTGTACTGTACCCGTTATTTCATGCACAACAAATCGCGAGTCCTTTGCATAAGTGTTCTGTCTTAAGAATGTCTATAAATATACACTTTTGTATTTGCTGATTCTTTTGAGACTGTCACTCCGCGGCCTTAACACACAAATGCGCACAAGCGTATCTGTACACTTTACCTATGGCCTGAAGTAGGCAGTCAGACGTGTAGAAGAATGGCGATCTGAATGGCGATCCACTTCAAGGACCCTGATTTTTTTTTTTTAACATTATTGCGACCAATATTTGGACTTTCATCGTGTCATATTTTTATTTTTTATTTTTTCATTGGGTACATGTGTATCCTCATCTTCTTTGTCTCATGTGCACAAATGTATCATCCTTTGTGTTTGTAAAATGCAGTGAGGTGTATGCTGTAAGTATCATGTTTCCGTAGTGCCGTGGTCTACATTCATTGATTAAATCTGATTTCCCATATGAAAGCACTTGTTTTGCTTATTTACATATAGGCTATACTTGCTGTATGCCTTGAGCACAATTTTCTGATGAATAAAAAAAGGTAAAATGCTGGCCTTTTTCTGTACAGTTACATTTACTCACGGTTCGGTTTGTATCAAGGTTTTAGAGTCACGGTTTCGGTACTATGGTTCGGTACTATGTTTAGGCAAAAACTATACTGTCAAATAAAAATAAAGAAAATAAGAATAATCCATCTAACTACAAGCAACATCACAAATAAATACAAGAGTTAAGATACAAATAAAATAAACACTGATTTTCAGTTGTTTTTTTTGGTAGGTCTAACATTAGTTTTCAGGTACAGAAATTTAATAAAGTAATGAAATGTAAAACAGCATTGCATATGTGACTGTTTTTTTTATATGTTAATTATTTTTTAATGTTTTTTTAGATATTCAATCAAGAGCGATTTATTTGTTGTTGCTGTTTGATTAATATTAAGAAAGTTCTGTCACTTTAAGAGAATGAACTGATACAGTACGTTCAACCGGCTATAGGATACTTACCAAGACGGGCATTTTGACATCATTTTTATGTGGATTTTTCCATTTAAACACAATACTTCAGAGAAAGCTTAATATTTGCGTGCGTTCTGAGGCACGGTTATTTTTTTTTTTCTGATGAGCGCATGTACAAATTTTCTCAGTGTGCGCAAGCTCGCATCCTCTGGCTCTTAAATGTTTAAACTGGCTATCACCTCCTCTAAACCACCTCCCCTATAAACCACTCCTGTTTGTTATATTATCCTAATATGCATGAACAATATAAGCAATATGATTGTGTCGATGCTACAGTCATTTTTTGCACAAACAGGCTATGCCTGTTTAAAATGATAAAAAACATGTAATGCATTAGACATGCGTTATTTTAAGGTTATTCATAGACAGATGGCGTATTCCACAAATGTTTTTCTTTTTCTTTCTTTTTTTCAGGGGTTTAGTATGTTTAGTGCATCCTCAAATAGCAGCACAAACAACAGACCATAAGGATTCATTAAAAAAATGCAAGTGATCATGCCTCTCTCTCTCTTTCCTTTGCTGGGGATATAATACAACCAAAACACTGTGGCTTTGTAAAATAAAGAAAACAAATAGGATGAGCTGCTTCGGTTTCCTTGCACTGCGCAGACACAAAAATGCAACGGAACTCAGTGTAGACGTGACAGTTTTGTTAATGTGTTAATTATTTTCTCCCTTCACGTGTGGGCTGTGGGTCGGAGCAGAGTGCGGTATGAGTCTGTTGTTTGTATTGCTAAAGGCCAGCATTTTACCTTTTTTTTTATTCGTCAGAAAATTGTGCTCAAGGCATACAGCAAGTGTAGCCTAAATGTAAAGAAGCAACACAAGCGCGTTCATATGGGAAATCAGATTTAATCAACAATAAACACCGACGTGCAGCCACTGCTCAGTTCAGCTGATGTTAGGCCTACAGCTTACACCAGTTCACCGGTTAATAAATCAAATCATTAATGCACTTGTCTTTACCTGGATTGCTGCATGCGCATTTGTGGATCTCTCGCGTGCATTTGTGGATTATGTGCGCTAGTGTGGATCTCTCGCATGCATTTGTGGATTGTGTGCGTGAATGTGGATCTCTCGCGTGCATTTGTGGATTGCCCTGTTTGTGTGTGCGATTGTTTTTTTTTTTGTTTGATTTGTTGTTTGTGTATTTCGTGCATTTGTGGGAGGATTTGATACTGTTTTCACTCCATAACTATCACATTGGGATCCTGATGCATCTTGTAGAATCAACTCTTTTTCCTTTAGAAATGTTCTTTTAGGACTTTCTTAGGCTACTTTTAGTCTGCATAATGCTTTGATCTACAAAATATATCTACTCTAAGAAAGTCTGTAAAAAATAGGGCTCAATGTGCCATATAATTTTCTTTATTGCATTTTAACAGGTATTGAAGCTGTACATGGCCATAGCCAGGGTTTAGAAATTAATGAGAACCTGACCTCAATACAGTATACTGTACAAGAAAGATGTGTAATGACATTATCAAACACAGACAGTTGCGCAACTTCTGCAAGATAACTCTTATCTAATCAAATAAACCACAAATAAAAGCCCTTTTATGAGGGTTTATGAGGGTGGCTTTGTCAGATGTTTTTATTAAGGTATATATTGTTATTAATTATTATTAATATTGATGATGAATAATACAATAATAATAATAACATTAATAAAATATTTTCTTTATTCATTTTATAATTTGAATCATTTGGGACTGTTGTATTGGTCTATCGTATTGTAAATGTTAAATCAACTGTATCGTGCTTGCATTAAGTAAAAACACAAAATGCTAAGTATTTGTACAGAACGTACAGTGTATTGCCTCAGAAGCATTTGAGGTTTGCAATACACAACTTTATTAACACTTACTCTGATTACAGGCACTTTCCGATAAGGTTTTGAGCTTGAACAGTTCTGGGATGCCATATATTATGCAATAATGGCAGCACATGCTCATATACTATATGTTAAACAGACAAAGAATCATGTTTAATGTAATGTAAAAAATGTTTATAGTAAACTGAAATGGCAAACATCTAAAAAAAAATCATTAAAACATTAGTATGAGTTTCATATAGTTTAACATGTAAACACTTAATTTTCATATTTATTCACAAACAAGTGTACATAATAAATATTACATATTCTTAAAGACTCCTAGACTTTATGATAGCATGCATACATTTCTAGGAGACACGTTTGTTCATTTACATGCTACATAGACTTTGATCAGGACATTTGAGTTGGATCCAACCTTCGTTCTTTCATTGATGAGCTTATCTTTTGTCTTAGGGAGCAAGTTGCTTACCTTTTCAAGTAGATAATGCTATGGATTTTCTTACTGAACAAAATGTTTCTGTACTTTAAGTCCTCAATGATATTGTGTCCTGTCCTGCCATATTTTGCTGGGTCAGGGTCTTTTAATTAGATTAGATTTGAAACATTTCTGTTGTTTAGATACATAAACTTTCAGTTGCGGTATGACAATGGTGACTGATTTAGTGAATCTTATTATTATTATTATTATTATTATTATTATTATTATTATTATTATTATTATTATTATTATTATTATTTTAACTATTGCAATGATGCTTTAAACCATTCACTCTCAATGTAGATACTTTGGTTTAGTTCAGAACATTCAGACAGCAGGGCCTTCTTTGAGACCTCATAAAGGGAGTGGGAATTGCTTAATATGGTGGATATGCTGTACAATAGATACATGACTTCACTCACATGCATGGCATGTCTATTACATGTGACACCCAACACTGCATCCACACTATGTGATGATCTTAGGAAGAATGTAGCTTTGTGCATTTAAACTGTGGAAGATACACAGAAGACAACAGATGGTACGAATTCCTCTTTTTCAGTGTTTTGTTTTCTATTTTAAGAGGATTAATGTTGTTTATTAGTTAAAAAAAAAAAAAACTAACTCCAGCCTTATCCCATAATTCATTATATACGGTTAATGGCAAATCTGATAAAAACTGACTTGCATTTAGATTTTACCTTTTTTGAACAACATTGTATATTTGACAAAATTAAACAAAATCTTACTTTTCTTAATAATTTCTACATAACATTATGTACCACTAATGCAAAGAGTTTCTAGAAAAAGCTATATATGTTTGATAGAGGAGACATTTCTTTGCACTCTGATTAGTGCTGATGTTATGGGTGGTTGATTTTATGCCAAATCAACAGACAAAATCAATCATCTCAACCCCAACAACCAGCATGTACTGTTTGTTTTGTAGTTAAACTTCACATCCTAAAATGAAATCCTAAAGCTGGACTTTACAATGCAGAACATCGAGTGGTATGACTTTCATGCCACCACATGAAGATTTGTTTAGTTTGTTGTTTTATTAAAAAAAAGTTCTAAATAAAATATTTCACTATTTTTTAAATAGTTTAATTGGTATGTGTTATAAGATCAGTTCAACTAATTATAGATTTTATATTGATTTGCTTCAAGTATTCAATAGACAGAAAGACAGACAGACAGACAGACAGACAGACAGACAGATAGACAGATAGATAGATAGATAGATAGATAGATAGATAGATAGATAGATAGATAGATAGATTCATGTTTAATCTACTTTAAAGCTATGTAAATTGTATGTGTATATTTTTGTTGTTTCACTTTATGCAAACTGTTTTTCAGCAGAAAAGAAGTCTGGAGTCAAAAAGGAAATATCAGCACGCTTTCATGGAGTGACCATAAAGTCCATTGCCCCTGTGTGTCTGAGGTACATTTATATCTGTCAACATTAGCTGTTTGTTTTTGAGCTCAATGTCATCATGGTCTATCATTCTCAAGAATCATGTTTAAATGTGTGGTAGTTTATGGGTCTGGTGTCCATTCAGCTGAGAAATCTAAATTTATATAAAAACAAATATTATAAAAACATAAAGGAAGTTTTACTTGCGTAGACTCGTAGCTGATTCAAGCAATTACAATATCTTGTTATTCTTTAAGTTCATTTGTACATCATATAGATCAGAGATCAGAGTGTTTTTCTGTTTTGGAGTTTGTTTTCAAAATAATAATAATAAAAAAAAATAGAATGAAAGGGTATTTTAGGTCAACAAGCCCTTATCAATGAAGTATGACTCACATTGCATTTCAAAATCACAACATGAATTTTAGGAGAGGACATAAATTGCATATAGGCCTAGAGTTTTGAATAAGAATGTTGTGAAAAAATATATACATGAATATACAGTAGGGTAATATTGAAATATGACGAGTTGTGTACACTTTTGGCTCCAAGAGAAATTACAAGACAACATCTGCTGCCTCCTGGTGGAGATGTCGAACATATTTCCATCAGAGTTTTCCCATCTCAAACCTATGAGCGCTAGAATTTTGTAAAATGTAAACATGATTTTGGAACCGTGAGAATGTTATTTAGATGGTAAATTTAAGCTGTTAAAACATGTAAGACATCAGAACTGAATATTAAAATATAAATCCATATTTAATACAGGGTGATGTTATGTGGGGTAAATTGCTTCATTAGGTACCAGGTAGCATTATTGGATATTGATTAAAAATAAGAAAGAAAGAAAGAAAGAAAGAAAGAAAGAAAGAAAGAAAGAAAGAAAGAAAGAAAGAACTAAAAAGTTGCCACAAACTTGCCACGATAGTACTAGTTACGATAGAGACTACATAGCCTCATTATTTAATTATCCCTAACTGTAAATAGCCTATACTTACAGTTTAGCTATTCGGCTTCCCATGTTTTATATATATTTAATTCTTGTAATCTAGAAGAGAGACAATTTTTTAAAGACAAAAAGCAAGTTTTACAAGAGAGGGGGGATTAAGGAGATGCGATGCAACATCCAGCTGCAGACAAGTAGGCTACTGTACGCGTTTTCTTTTCCGCTAGCGAACTGGTCTTTTTTTTGTGCTCAACTTTTTTTTTTTTTTGATTCAACAAAACAGCGTCCATACAAACAAACAAAACAGGGAAGGGGAAGCAACAGACATATTAATATTCAAACTGTTCTTTTACAGTATATTGCAATCTGCTCTACTTCGAAGTGTACGGACTCGTCCAAAGAGTAGCACAGTGTTTTGCTCTCACTAGATCGCTGTGTGTGCACATAAATGATTAATTATTTGTCTTCAACCACATCGCAACTTGAAACATGAGTTTAGAATCTGAATTTTCTCAAATATGATACTGGTATCCCTTTCTCAGGTCCACGGGTCCCCCCTACAGTGTAGTGGTGGTCTCGTCCATTGACAGCGGAGCAGAGCTGTGTGTGTGGTGTCAGGTCTCTCGCTCAATGATGAGGTTTCAAGTGCGCCTTTGAGATGTTATGGAGTCTGTAGAATATTCTGCAATATATAACTGTTGCGCTTCGCTTTTATTACAACAACGACATTCCAGCTTTTAGTCTACAAGATCGACCGGTACGTTTAAACATACCTTATTTAGTTTTTTGTTTGTATATGCAAGCTTCTGTTAGTTTTTTCATGCAGCGAAAATGTTGAAAGTTTTGTGAGGGCACTCCTTCAGGACCCGACGGACCAAGGCTACAGCTGACAAATTGGGGGACATATCAGCTCTGTCATTTTCTTAGAGGTAAGTTGATGTCTGTTTTAAGCATCTAATGTATTTTTTCAACAACATATGCCACTGTTTGTAACCCATCATTTGCATGATAGCGGTCCATGAGAATGAAGCTCTTTATGGCACCTAAAAAAATGAAGTTTAGGCTAAATACTAGTTTCATGTTTCATTTAAGCAATGGTACGTGAGGTTATTTTTGTATTTCTAGGTTGAAGAAATGTAATTAATTTTTTTAAATTTATTTATTTATTTTTAAGTTTATGGCAAGGTCGCCATAAAAATCCATGAATGTAAGCAAGGGCTGTTTTTAATGCACAGGAAAAATGACCTTATGATGTTAAATGACTATTTATCCTTCGCATTAATTTGATACATTAAATCACTTGAATTCATTGATTATCCACCGAAAAAAAAAATACTTATATGTGAATACATTGTTACTTACTAGCCTATATATAATATAACTGAGTGTAAAGTTACACTGCTTGCGATAGTTCCCTTATAATTCATACAGTATTTGCAGTGCAGCTTTTTTAATGGTAGTCTGTAGATGGTCTGATAACAATAGGTTATTCTTCCAATTCACTTGCCATTTGTATTCTTAATTTCCCCTGTATTATGATCACCTTGTGGGTCACAGCATGATATTCACAGCAGGAGTAGGAGGTCGATTTCTCACTTTTCCAATCAAGTCACTCCATGATGCCTTGCAATCATCTCAGAGGCATACTTGCCAGCCTGCCGTCAGTGTCAGAACAATCCGGAACCGCTGTCAACATTTCCATTTCCATCTCTAGTTCTAGTCTAAATCTGGTAAATACCAGCGAAATGTGTAAAACTGTTTTGGGGAAATTCATCCTGAATGGGAAATGTATTGGATGACCTCTAGACCTCATTACATTTAGCGACAAGCTATTTCGGGGAAAGATTCCCTGAATTCTCAATCGAGGCTACATGCGGATTGTTTGTTTTCCTGTGATTTTACAGTCCACCAGAGCAGCAGAAAAACTGCGTTTTCTGTTCTACTGATCTTTTGACACCTGTCAGGGTGCATTTTTGTTAGGCCACACTGGGGAAAAGAAGGCTTAATGAGCCTCACACCAACACACACAGACACACAGTTAATTGAGTTGATGTTTTATGCATGATGGGTCAAAGATGAATACTGTACAACTACATGCTGAATTGCACTGATGTGTACAAAGTGTGTCCCTCACTTTCCAGGTAACGTCTCTCTGGCTATTTGATCCGTGCACATGGCAACCTGGCTCATATTTTTGTTTGATTTGAATGGAGTGTAATGAAAGCTGTTATCTGGAAATAAATTAAGGGCAGTAGTTGCACTGTTTTCGCACTGGTCTGTGAAAAAATACATGTCACGTGAGTGTGTGGAATCTGCTTGTGAGACACAACATTCACATTTGCCGGAGTGGCAGCCTTGTAAACGGGGCTACTCTAATGAGAGGAAGGAGGGTAACAAAGACAAGTTTGTGCAACCAAGGCTTATGGGAGTGAAACTGGAAACTAGGTCTTGTGTGGAAATCATAGAGGAATGTTTAGTCATTAGATGCAGTATAAGAGCCTCTGACTTATTGTGACAGAATATTTCCTTCAGAGGCATGGCAGGCAAGGGTAAAATATTTGGGGAGAGGACAGTGCAGCAGGGGTCAGGGTAATAGAAACTGGCATTTCGGATAAACAGAGAAAATACGTTAAACTAACAAATGCAAATGTGTTCATCTGGACAGACAGTTTAAGTAAATGAAATAATATTGAAATACTCACAAGCTTGGCTGAACTGTATATATTGGCTTTTTTCCATATTGATTGAGATTTCCAAACCTATTTTCACCCTTAAAGTGATAGTTCACCCAAAAATGAAATTGCTGTCATGATTTCACTCTCCCTCTCAGGGCGTTCCAAACCTGTATAACTTTCCTTTCTCCATGGAAAAAGTGTACTGAAGAATGTACCAGCACTTTCTTTCCATGCTGTTCTAATGAATGGTAACTGGAGCTTTCAAGCTTTAAAAAGAAAACTGAAGCCTAATAAAAGTATCATAAAAGTGGTCCATATGACTAATGCTTTTTCTGAAGCCATGCAATATTTTTGTGAGAAACAGCATCAGTGAATAACGAGCGAAAGGTTTAAATATCAGTCTATTCATGAACAAAATATTCTTTTGAGTTGGATTTTTTTTTATTGAATCTGTTTATTTGGTTCATTAAACTAATCTAAACGAATCAGTCTGATCCAGTTCTTGAGTATGGCTAAACTGACTGGTCCCTTTATGTTAAGACTATTAATGAAAAACAAATGAGATAACTTTTTTGTTTATACCTCGCACAAAGCTATCATAGGATTTCAGAAGATTTCCATATAAACTATTTTTTATGATACTTTAAAGCTCCAGGTCCCATTCTTTGTGATTTAATGAAAAATGACCAGTAAATGCTTAAATGTCTCCTTTTGTGTTGCATAAAAGTCATACAGGTTTAAAATGACTGACATGAAAATATTTGAATGTAAAAATTTTGGCTGATCTGTCCCTTTAAGAAACATGAGGTCATTCTCTGGGATGTTGACAAAAGAAGCTATATGGTTTTCCCAGTTTTCTTTAGGGTGTGTGAGGGCCACTTGTATGGTTTATAGAAAGATGCCAGTTGTGAAACCACCTGTAAAGCATTATGGTTTGTGACTTGAGTGGCAGAGGATGCTTCTGAACCATGAGGTACTGGAGCATAAAGTAATACACCATCTGCTCTCCACCCACAATTCTTTTGAGAAGATGTGTCTCACACTTCGCTGTTCTGATTCAAATTTTTTTGCAAGGGTCTTTTCAAGCATTTTGAAAATTAGGGCCGTGTTCGACTCCTCACTCCTCTCATCGTGTCTTTCATTTTGGTTCCTCTTCACAGAGAATGAATATGTGGGCCTGATTCTCAGCTCTATATATGTGCCCCCTGTGGGGACCCTACTTTTTTCATATTTTTTTCCATTTGACAGCAGCGTGAGCTTACATGTTTTTTCCTTCAGATGGAAAGTTCTGGGTTTCTTGTGGCTTGGTGAGTGTCTGAGGGAAAAGAGGGAGGGAGCAGCAAGCTACGCCCATGTTTATGTCTGTCTGCCTGCGTGCTGCCAGGCCAGTAGCTTCACCCATGTGACTCGAGCCAAGGGAGGAGCCACTCTTATGATGGCCCTGACAAACTAAGCAAACGGAGCAAAACCATTTTCTGAAGACGTGGACATGTCTAGAAAATCAAGTCTAATGCCTAGAAAATGTATTTCTCTTAGAACTTACTGAGATTGTTCCTCCTTAAGAAAGTGTAGCTTTAACTGAAATAGATTGCAGAAATAAGTAGATATTTACAGAAGCTTCGAAAATGAAAGATTTTTAGGTCATAGTAACTCAGTAACCCATGACGTTTTTATTTAGGAAAAAATGTGGATGCAGCACGAGATAGATGGCAGAAGGTATTTTAGTCACAGGGACACCAATTTATATCTATAATGAGCCATGATCTCACTTGCCACCCTGCAGTCTTGAAACAAGGAGATTGTGGGCTAAAGTAGGACATCCTGATTCACTGGAAGGAAAGATGCTTGCATGAAGATACATTTTTCCAAACTGAAATATGAACAGTCTGATCATAGTAATGGACTTCAGTTTACACAGGTCTGATAGAGGCCAATGAGATTTTTCAAAACAAGAGCTAAACTACTGATATTTTTAATAACTAAGTGCAGAATTCTTAATAATATATTCTTTGTGTTCCTTTTGGATGTGGTTTTGAAAATATAAATTATAAAATGTCATTTAATGTAACCCTCAAGTAAAAAGTTTAAATATAAAGTTTTGTGATGTAATTTTATTTATTTACAAATATCATTAGTTATTCTTTTTCAGGGTTGGCCCACATGACTTTTACAACCTGAACTATGACTTTGTTTTGCTATGATATCATTTCCTGTTTTGTTTTTGTAATATTAATAAGCAGTGAAATATTTTTTTTGTTTGTTTGTTTTTTTTTTTAGATATAAAAAATGGTCAAACTACCTCAAAAGCTTTTCTTTTTAGGGATTTCTTGCCCTTATCTTAAGACAGTTTTTACTTTATGTCCCCTCAAATATATCAAAATAAATTTTAATACAGAAATTAAAGATCGTAGAAGAAATGTATTCAAGTCATTGTTTGAATGAGTTGCATTTTTAATGTTTTTTTTTTTTTATATATATTTTTTTTATATTAGATCCGGAGGTTACACTTTATTTTAAGGTGTCCTTATTACAGTGTAATTAAACATCTAAGTACTGAGTAATATTAATTAACTACATGTACTTACTATATAGTTAGGGTTAGGGTTAGGCTTAGGGTTACTTGCATGTAATTATGCATCATTTATTGTTATTATAATAGTAAGTACATGTAACATGTCTAAAAATGACACCTTAAAATAAAGTGTTACTGATCAGAACAAAAAATAAATAAATAAAAAATAACAACAGGCATTAAGTCATTGAACTAAACTGTAAACAAGTCAGATTCAGAAAGGAACATGAACAGATAAACTGGAGAATGGAGGAAGAGGCTGTAGTAAAAAGAGCGTGAATATGGAAACGAGTGCATATGGTCACGTAGCTTACATAACCTATCGTTAAATGTCCCATCCCTGCCACCTCACCGTTTACATGGTCTTTATATGATTTGTTTAAATAGAACGAGCAGTGCCTCACACTCTGCCCCCTCTTAACGCCGCGAGCACAGGCTCATGTACAGTAAGCCACACCAACCGTTCCAAATTACCCACACACATGCTGAAAAAAAATATATTTATTATTTATCTGGTTGGTAACGCAGGCTTGATTGTTTGTTGCTGGGGGTGTTGTGGTGGTTGTTATGCCCTCATATTAGCCTCCCTGAATGCTGCTCAGTGCCCTCCCCCCTTTACCCCACTGTGAAGGAGTCAATAAATTCTAACCTTAACAAGGTATTAAGTGGTTTCCATGGATACCAGGATCCACTCCCTGGGTTTGGAAGTGTAACACGTTTTCCATTATTCTGAAACCTACATGTGGCAGAGGAAATGTGGATCTCTTTATTCTGGCTTGTGTCGAAAGTACAAAAAAATATTAATTTGGGGGTCCAAATAGCTAAGAAGCTACTTTTTTCTTTGTGTTTGTTCTGACAGGGAGCAGCAAGGATCTGGGAACCGCCTGTGAGAGAGTTTGGTCATGGGTAAACAGAACAGCAAGTTGCGACCCGAGGTCCTCAATGACCTGCGTGAGAACACGGAGTTCACGGACCATGAGCTGCAGGAGTGGTACCGTGGCTTCCTGAAGGACTGCCCGTCTGGCCATCTCACGGTAGAGGAATTCAAGAAAATCTACGCCAATTTCTTCCCCTACGGCGACGCTTCGAAGTTCGCGGAGCACGTCTTCCGCACCTTTGACACCAACGGCGACGCCACCATCGACTTCCGGGAGTTCATCATCGCCCTGAGCGTGACCTCGCGCGGAGGCCTGGAGCAGAAGCTCCGCTGGGCCTTCAGCATGTACGATCTGGATGGAAACGGATACATCAGTCGAGCTGAAATGCTGGAGATCGTACAGGTGAGGTACTTTTAGTGCTTGCCCTCCTTTTTGGTTTCATTTGCATTTCTGTATTTTACCCAGCGAGTCATTGTTTTCAGAGCAGCTTGTTCCACATCAATATTGGCTCAGTCTAATGTTTGGTGATACAGACCTCCTGAATAAACAGATCTCCTCAATCAAGTGTTCCACAGGCCATATGGTCTTGCCACAAATGGTGGCCAAACACAAAGTCTTTGTTCGCTACTTCAAAGGGTCTGTTGACTCTCCATGTTAATAACATTGATGGCTCTTTTACACCTGCGACCGAGGACACGTTATAAAACAATATCTGAAAGTGACATTAAATGTGTCTGGCAGAGATACGAGCTGGTGATCATTTGCATTGATTACGCTGATAGGAAGTGTTGACAGTGACAGCTGCGTTGTGGAACTTTTGACTGGCAGTCGTAGCATTATAAAGACAGTCTTATCAAACTTGTTGCTATTGAAAACCGAAGCCTTTACATGTGACAGCAAACTACCATATGCTTTGACACACAGTTACATTAATCTTCACAGGCGATTTATAAAATGGTGTCATCTGTGATGAAGATGCCCGAGGACGAGTCGACACCAGAGAAACGCACAGATAAGATATTCCGACAGATGGATACGGACAACGATGGTACGCCTCTCGAGACCCATCTCCCACTCACTGTTCATTTTTATATAGACTCTTAAGTTGAAGCACACAAAATGTCATAGAAACTGCACTTGAAAAAAAAAAAGTTAGTTTGCCAAATTTAATGTTTTAGAAGCCAATTAAATTTTTCTTGTTTTAAAGATGTTGGGGAAACAAGACAGAAATACTCATTTAGAAAATAATTTTTTCACAGTGTCCATGACAACCACTGACACACAGATAAAACAATATTTAGGATTTATTTAAGTTTCAGATTATTTCATCAATATTTGCACAACTCAGATGTTACTCTTGGAATTGGAAATGGGTGAAATAACCTTGTTGTTGTTCTTTCAAATTTGTAGGCAGACTCTCTCTGGAGGAATTCATCAAAGGTGCCAAGAGTGACCCCTCTATTGTCAGACTACTGCAGTCTGACCAAAGCACCTCTCGACAGTTATGAATACAGATCTTAAAAGCAGCTGACAGGAAACCACTCACATGCACACTGAAAAGGCAAGATTTAATTAGAAAAGTAGTTTGCGTTATTAATGATACACTTATATGTCTTTTCTGCTTACAAAATTTTTCTGTTAATGGGTGGTTACCTTTTTTCATCACTATTCCAGCCTGGTTTTGGAATTGGTATTGAGTTCTCATAATGTCTGGGAATTGTAAGAATTTTAAAGAACCATTGAAATCAATTGGCACAATTCAGGAATTTACAGATATTTATATTTTAAAATGTATTTTTTTTTTTATTATTGATTGCATTAATTAAAAAAAGCATGAAACTAGCATGAATCTGAAAAATTGTCAAGTGACTTCAAAGTGTCTTTAAGTGATGACCTAAAAAGAATTATATTTTCACAATTGTTTGCATTCCACTCAAAGCAGTAAATGATTAATCAGTAGCACGTGAACATTTCTAGACTGGCTATTACGCAAAAAGATGATGTTCTGCTTGTAAATATTCAATTTCTTATGCATCCATTCCAAAAATCAATTTTCAGATATCTCCAGAGAACTATTTGCATGCTTTTGGCATGTTCTAAACATAGTATTTGTTTTAAGTGTTCTTTGGTGTTCTTGTGGTCTAGCTGCATTTGGAGCGGCCTGCTGTCCTGCCAATTATGATCATTTTGTGTTCTACTTTATTTTAAAAGGAAAGTATTGCTTCTTTTAACTCTGTGTAACATGCCAACAGTTTGGTGTCAGTAAGATTTTTATTAATTTTTTTAATTCTGAAAGGATGTGTTTAATTGATCAAAAGTGATATTAAACATGCTTGCTTTGTTACAATTGTTAGAATTCTATTTCATATAAATGCTGTTCTTTGAACTTTCTATACATCAGAGAATCCTGAGAAAAATGTATCATGCTTTACAAAAAATATAAAGATGTTTCTTGAGCAGCAAATCAGTTTCATGGTTTGAAAGATCATGTGACACTGAAGACTGGAGTAATGGCCACTGAAAATTAAGCTTTGCCATCACAGAGGATATATATTTTAAAATATATTAAAATAAAAAAAACAGTATTTAAAAAAAAAAATCACAATTTACTTATTTTACAGAAATTTTGATCGAATAAATGCAACTTTAGTTAGCATAAAATGTTTTCAAACCATTTGAAAAGTCTTACTGAAACCAAACTTGTGAACAATAATGAATGCCCAGTGTTGGGTGCTTGGGTTTCGTTTCCATGTGTTTTGAGTTCTAATATAAATTAGATTTACAATCTAATATGCTAGAATAAGTTTGGATTTTTTTTTCTAGAGGTCAGAGAATGATTCGAATTATAATGCGCATTGATGATCTGTTTTAAAGTGCAATTGAATCATGCATAATTATTTTTCTGGTTTGTTTTGGTTTAAATTCTAAATGAAACTTCAAGGTAACATAAGCAGACAGTCACACTTTTTACAACCATTTCCGCCCTAAAGGTAAAAAACAGCAGCCATCAGCCTTTAGACTGCTTATGAATATTTGAACACTGTTGTCCATGTGGACATATGGAGCAGATAGAATGGCAGACAGGTGGTTAGTTTCTATCTGTCCTTTCACCAATCCAGTGTCAACATGAACAGTACAGACGCTGTTGGATAAGTCGCTCCATGGAATGGAACAGTAACACTTCATGTCAAGTACAGAATCTTCAAGCTCTTTCTGTTAAAGGAAACATTCTTTCACTTGGGTCTTAATTTGCTCTTTTGCATGTGTGGTATGTCAGTGGTCCCTTCTCTGTAAAATGACTGTTGAAGTGAAATGCCAAAAACTAATATTTGTACTGGATATATATATATTATATATTAGATTTATGGGTAATTTCTAATTTTGTATAGTGTTAATTGTGTTGTAAGGAATGATAGCTGACAAAAAAAAAGTTGTTTCACAGCTGGGAATGGGCCGTCCAGCCATATTTTTGTGAAGCCAAAGCATTAGTGTGAATCTAAATGTTGCATCTTTACAGTGTATGTGTATGTGCATGAATTCTCAATAAACCACTGATTCATAGGCAACCGGTGTTCATCTGAGTAACTTCCTAGATAAGCTGTAATAAAAAAAAATAAAAAAAAGCGCTAGTCAATTTATTATTTTTATTTTCATAACAAAAACTTTTTTTTTTTTCAAAACAGTGCCGTGTAAGAAAAATCTACACGATGCCCACATTACACCCGGTCCAGTACATTAGACAAATGGGCAAAGGATGACATTCTTTTCAGTAACACAATTTAAAAAAAACCAAAAAAATAATAATTAGTCACATCAGAGGGAGAAAGGGTGAAAATGAAAACAACTTCAAGCATCTTGCAACTAAAGGAGCTGCTGAAATGACAGAAAGGCTGATTTAAATAACCACTGGTTAATCTCATTACCAGAAAGACCAGTGCCATCTGATTAAATCTAGTCAATGAAACCGATATTAGAAAGTGTTCTGTGAAGAGCTTCTGTGTGACATCTGCTTACTGGAAACAAGTGTCTGATAATCAGAGTCACATTCTGCTTCATCAAGCTGATTGAAAACTCCAATCAGTCACTAAATCAAAAAGTGAAGAAGGAACTTGAGGAAGAGTGTAGCTCAATTGTGGTGTACATACCGAAAAGCCTCATTTTTCAACTAACATGGAGATGTTTTCTTTTAAAAAGCTGCACAACCATTTGCTTTATTTGTATCTTTTCAGAAGTCTTAAGGAAGTTTGTTTCCCAACTATCCCCTCATCCATGGGAGAGAAGACATGGGCATCATTAGGGGGTCTAGAGTAGTTTAGACCAGGCTCATAACTCATCCTTCCCCAGATCATCCAGATCCACATCGCTCAGGTCAATGTCATCTTCCATGGGCAACTGAGTAAAGGCCAAAAAAGGGGGGTTTGAGAACAACAAAAAAATTATATCTATGCACCTTCACACTCTTTTCTGTACTCACCACTCCGTCTTTCCCGTCCCAAGGTTCCACAGTGTTGATCTTAGGCAAAGCTCCGCCTCCCACTGTAGCAGTGGAGCCACGGCCAACAGAAAGTTCCCTGCATAAATAAAGACACTGATAGTTTAACAACATAAAACAGGCTGACAGTTAGAAGGGCCCTTATAAACAACACCTGTTTTTTTTTTTATATATATGACACTGATAGTTTAACAACATAAAACAGGCTGACAGTTTGTATGTATATTTATATATACACAATTTACTGTATGCTAACGGTCTCAATGACGTAACCTGTTTCCCAGAAACATAAACTCCAGCCTTCTGTTACCTGAGGAATTCGTGGATGCCCGTTTCACTGAATGAGCCTCTTAGCAGAGCGAACTTCATCTTGCGAGCATTAATGGCTGCCATAGCAGGATAGCCAAATCCACCAATCCCAAGAGACGACTCCAGATCCATCTGCGCCCCTGCTTCAGTCCACAACCAACTGTAGGGAGAGAGAGAGAGAAAAGAGTGTGATGTGTGTGACTGTATCCCACTCTCTATTCCCTAAAGTCTTGTCTCTTGCACACAAGCAGTGACATGTATTGGTGTTATTAACGGGCAGACTGATCTGAACTTGTACTCGGACTGAAAACACTGACCCCCCACGTCTTCTTCTTGTATTTGTCAGCCATCGTCCTCATCACTTCCAGGTAAGAGTTTCTTCCAGATGCACCTGCAAGCATAGAGAAAATGCAGAGTTTGAGCTTTACTTCCACAAATTATTTTCAGTAAGTAAAATACAGCACAAAATGTTTAATACATATAATTAATTAATAATAAAAAAAAAGTAAATATAACAAACGCATAACAAAATTAAAAATTACTAAAACCTGAGCACATATAAATTAAAAATTTAAATATAATAGTACATGATATTCAAATGCATCATGCTCCTACTACATTTGTATCATACACAGTAAAATTATAAACAGAAGTGATCACTTTTAAAAGACCACTGCATGAATTTATTTATTATGGCTGGTATATGATAAGGGTTATGGCTGGAATCTGATAAATGGCTGGTACTGAAATGAGACAACATTATACTGTATATTTAACAGTTTCTAGCCCTTTTTTAAAAATTAACAAAGTGAACATTAGATGACAGAATAAATTAGTAAATAAGCATGCATAATTAAATATTGACCTATATATATATATATATATATATATATATATAAAATGGTAATATATATATATATATAATACAGTTCCAGTATATTGTGCACTCCTAATGAATCATTCCGTTTAAGAGGATTATCAAATGATAAGCAAAAAAAAAGTATTTTTGTTTTATAGTTGCAATCGAAATGCACCTGTGTCTAGAATGTGAGGCAACACAGATATGATGCACAGCTGATAGTCCTCGCAGGTTTTCTTCAAAACGTCTTCATCAAAATCTAAAGGAAATCAAATTTACATGAATATAAACCAACCTAAATATTTTTATACAAACTATTTACAACTAACAATATAAAACACTAGTTAAACAATACTCTCCTATCCTATTAAAAATAGAAGAGAAAACTCTTACCTCTTGAAGCTCTGGAGGAGGGATGTTGTCAGAGTAAAGGTCCATGGCACGAGCAACAATGTCAGAACGTGTACGTCCCCCCCCCTGAAAGTCCTCTGGCTCCTCTCCTTTACGAAAGATCTTGATGGTAGGGAATCCTCGAATCTAACAATAAAACCAGCAGAAATGACAGCAAGTCCAGATGCAATTAATGAACCCAAAAACCAGAGGAGAATTAAAAAAAAAAAAATGGAATGCAAAAGTTGGAATTCTGCAAGACTAAAATAAAGAACAGCAGATATTCAACAAAAATGTTCAGTGTCCAAAACTGATTCATATTGTTTGTTGGGATATAAAATGAAACTACAGACAATATGGGAATTGCTTATATTCAAAGACATCAAATAAGTGATATACATCAGACGTACCCCATAGCGGCTTTCCAAGCCTTGGTGAACAGTAGCATCCACAGCACCCAGTTTCACTTTACCCTTTGTCTGCTCTTTGACTTCTGTGGCAGCTGCCTTCCATTCCGGCTCAAGACTGGAAACATTAAAGAAAGTCAACGGGAGAGAAAGCCCAGCTGGCAGAGGAGTTTCACGGTCTTTGAATCCATGTAAATAACTGAAGCGCTTAAATAATGCATGCCACAGCATGTCAGGTACTATTTCAGTGGAATGACAGACAGACAGACAGGTCTTATGATGTACGGGAGACACATACTTTTTGCAGTGTCCACACCAGGGGGCGAAGAACTCCACCATCCAGACATCATCACTGTCCAGCACGGTACGGTCAAAGTTATCATCGGTCAGCTCCACCACATCCTTTTTATTGCCAGCACCACCTCCACTCTGATCACAACAGAACCCAAAGAGTCAATCAAAATAAACGTAATAATCAAATCAAACGTAACAATATAGCAACAAATTCATCACGTGGGCTTCCATACCTGTTTGCCATAGTCTGAGCCTCCAGCCTTTCCACCAAGTCGGTCTTTGACCAATGAGCGGAGAGCATTCAGAGCTGCGTCTACAATGGCCTGACCGCTACGTCCACCTAAAAAGAGAGAGAGAGAGACAAACTCTACTTAGGAGAAGTAACAGATTTTTGCATCAGCAAAAAAGGTTTTCTTTGTGTGCATGCCAAGATGTTTTATGAAGATTCAGTATTGAACCTTGGTAATCCTCTGGTTTCTGTTTGTTGGCTCCAAAGATCTTGATAGTTGGGAAGCCACGGACTCCATACTGGCCTCCCAGGGAGTTGTGCTGGTCTGCGTCCACAGCGCCCACCTTCACAATGCCCTGTACCACAACACAAATGGCACCAACAATGAATACATTTTTTTCTTTTTTATCTTTTAGATTCATCCAATTAACTGTAATGGGGCAGGTCACTTATTAAATATTTAGAAATATTCAGAACATTAAACGAGGACACATATTCCATTGATCAAGCATGGTTTCTTAACAACACATAGTACTTTTAAATCAATTAAAATAAATAATCCTAATAATTAACAACTAATTAAAAATACATTTTGAAACAAATCTCAATGCCCAATCAGGCTGCATTTATTTGATCAAAATAACAGGAAAAACAGTAATATTGTGAAATATTATAACAATTCAATTTATTACAACTTACTTTTTTATTTGAACATTATTGTGAAATATTATTTTATTTCTGTGAATTTTCAGCCGCCATTACTCCATGCTTCAATGTCACATAATCCAATAGAAATCAATATAATATGCAAATTTGGTGCTCACAAAACATTTCTTGTCATTGTCAATGTTGAAAACAGTTGGAAACTGTGATGCAATTTTTTTTTATGATGCAATGAAAAGAAAATGCATTTATTTGAAATTGAAATATTTTGTAACAAATTTATTTACTGTCACTTTTGATCAATTTCATGCATCCTTGCAGAATAAAATAATAATTTATCCAACGATTCTTAAATTCAGAACTGACCTTTAAAGCTGTGGCTGCTTTCTTCCATTCAGGAGCCAAACTCTTGCAGTGACCACACTTAAAAACAAACAAACAATAAGATGTCAAATATTGAACATTAACATCTACCTCTTTCATGAAACGTATAACCACACAGGTCTAATAATGATGCTCACAACTGTATTATGCATCATATGCAAACTAAAACTACTGACATGCAAATCATGGTGCAAATAAAGTGCCTGAAATACAAGAGAAGAAAAACTAAACTATGCTTTCAACAAACATTACACAGTGTACATACTGCTTAGAAAGCAACAGATTGTGCTGATTCAGCACCAGTATTTCAGACAGTAACCTGATCTGTAACTACAGGTCTAGAGATCTCTATTGACACACATCCGGGTTCCACCACACTCTTCCAACTTACCAAGGGGCATAAAACTCGACCAGCCAGAGACTGTCACTCTGTATGACTTCCCTGTTAAAGTTAGAGGGGTTGAGTTCAACCACATCATCACTGGCAGAGTAGAGACCGTGGACAGAGAGCACAGTCAGAGAACACGCCAACACGCCTGAGAAGATAAAAGAAAGAGCATCAGGTGATTTCATCAGCTTTATTAAAAAAACAAAAAAACAATGCAGGCACTTTCTGTAAAAACAAGAACCATAGCATGAAACACTGAATATACAGTTCATAACAAACAGGACTTTCTAGTTCCAGACTCTAAGCACATTCAAGGGATGACTGCAGAATCTCAATATTATGAAAACAAAATTGGACTCATGCTATATGGAGGTGAATTTGCTGTAATGTATAGGCTCTAACCACCGTTACTCAATCTGCATGTTTAACTACACTTGTCAACATTTGAAGTGGATCAACACCATTCATCAAAGTTGTCCTAAAACCAAAATGTGTTTGTGTCTCAGGACAACTTTGATGAACCTTTTGATCCAATTCAAATGTTGACTACTATATACTATAATGCTACATTTATGCATTCTATGTTAAACTGAAGCTTTCTAAAAAAACACTCTTTCAGTTAGTTTTACAGAATGTTTTGCTTTCTCTTTTATCACAATAACCTGTATTCTTCACACTGCAATTCTACACGTTAACTAAAGTTAGGCTTTCAACACACCTCACACGCATTTGTGTCGATAAAACGCCACTCTACAGCTGAGTTCACGCTTTTTTGTCATTATAACTCACCCAAGAACGCTCGCATGGTTGTTCTTGGTGCCTGGTCAAGATCTTGTTCAGTTCTTCGGACTATGCAGTGCTGTGTGCGCCGCGGGAACTCTCCACCTCACTCAGCGCATCACACAGCCGGTCTCCAACCAGCAGCGTAACAACGCGACACAGGCGCACCGTGGCCCGCGCTGATTGGCCTGCCTCCACCCGGAGACGAGCTCAACCAATAGGAGGTCGACGTGTAGTTTTGTGCTTCGGTGAAGTACGGTGGCTGGGAGGTACTAAAATTGTTTTATAAAAGGGATCTGCTAAAGGCACTTTAATATCTCCGGGGTAGTTTTACTAAAACTAGCATATTTCAGTGTTTTTATTGAATATTGAAAAATCTAAATCAGAAGTCTCTTTTTGTGCGACATTTCCAATCATGCTGTTATTTTGTAAAATTACACGCAAATAGCATGAAAATAACTATTTGTGGTACATACTGTAAATTGTCAAGTATGAAATTTACTTTAGCAACACAATGAGGTCGACCATTTTATTCCATTAAAATGTTTAAAATGTAATTTCCATCAGCTTTAGCACAGAATATTGTCACAATACTGTGCCTAGGTTGAAATGTGGTGGATGTTCATGACTTTCAGAAATAAATGACTAAAATGACAGAATTTTCCTATGATGCATGTATAGACACTGTTACGTTGTAATTAGACAAAATAATTAAACCAATGACCAATAAACCAATGGCAAAAAGAAAAAGAGCTCATAGTTGAAGAAACATCCATCCCATAAAAAGCCTTTGATGGGTAAGAGTCTCTTGTCAAGTGCCAAACACCAACATTTAATAATATTCTTAATAAATTTGTAATTTGATCTCATATTTACCTTAAATTAGCAATAAATTGCATTTAATCAGCAATGCTTATAAGTGATGCCATCCATTTCTATAACCTGCTTTGTGCTGGCACCAGGAAATCATCCAGAGATGTTGAAGATCTTCTGGATGAAAGCTGAAGGTAGTGAAAAGAACAAAAGGTCCCAAAAAGATCAGTCCGGTTATGCTGAGCAGAGTCACCATTGTTGCCAATTTATACTGCTGGGCCAACACATTATGCAGGTCCACCCCGTATGGGACTCAACAACCACGACAGGCTGGTTGGTCGGGCGACTGTGTGAAAGAGAACAGGGTTATACTGGAAACCTCTTCTCACACACATGCATACCCACGGTATAGAAACAAACATGTTCAGTGTTTTATTTCAATGAGTTAATTTTATTAAGTCTACATACTGACAAAAATAAACAATTCAATCCGTATTGCACACTTGTAAACAAGAATTAAAAATACACTCTTTTTATATAAACAAGCCAAAATCAGTGCAAACAGGTCCATGGTCCAATTTACCATTCATTAAATAGAGCAACATTAAATAGCAAGCAAACAAGTACATAACAAGTAAAATGTACACAGCAAGCAAAAAACAACAGTAGGAAATATAAGAAATAGCATTCTATCGTGTTGTTAAAGCTTGAAATATCAAATGAAACATCATTCCCCTACTAGTGTCTGTGTGTTCTCTAAAGGATAAAAAAAAACAACAACTAGCATTATGTTATTGAGTGCAAAACATTTGTGTCATGGATTGAAAGTGCAAACATCAAGGCAAAAGTGTAATCAAATTACATACTGTATATATGAGGCCTGCAACCCTATCATAACATTTTTCAGATTGTAGCTACTGATGAATCAAGTCCATCTTTCTTTAGACAATCCGTGCATGCTTATTGTGCTTCTAGCAGCGATATAATACACATTTAGACAACATAACAACAAATCCAATCCAACAATCGGAAGCAATGCATTTATATCAACATTTGAACGAATACCAGACATCAATCCAGTTTACTCAATCGTACGCAAAAAAAAAAAATAGACACTTCCCTCCTTTCCTTTTCTCCCTATGAGCAATTTTTCTTGAAATGTACACATAGAAAGATAAGTTAATGATCTTTTTTTGGGTTAGACATGCAAATTGATACTGAAAAGTCAAGATATTTGATACGTTAAGCTTTGGGGGAGTGCAACTATGAGGGACAATATACTCTTTCACAGAATCTCTCAAAAATAAACCTTTTTGACCCCTCTTTAGGCCCCCGAGCAGCTTCTGGTGACCAGATAGCTGTTAGTGCATGCTGTAGAGAAACAGGCCCACCATGATCAGCAGCAGCAGAGCCAAGACGATCTTGATGATGAGCCATTTGTAGCGGTTGCATATCAGGTAGCGGATGGCCTTCAGCGGGCTCAAAAACCACAGGAAGGTGGTGTCAGGCCGGCTGTGTGATTGAGGGTGGTGAAGGGGTTGCAGGTAAGAGGTGGTGAGTTGAAAAGTGAAACCATGGATGATGGGAGGAAGAGAGGTAATACAATGTTATTGGTTAGTATTATGACAGCAAAAGTTGTAAAATCCCTTAAAGGCATATTATCCATTTAAAGGGATAGTTCACTCAAACATGAAAATGTGTTAGTCTTTTCAAACCTGTATGACTTTATTTCTTCTGCTGAACACAGAAGAATATATTTTGGAGAATGCTTTATTGGCTTATTCTTCCGGTGAAATGCGTATGAATGTAAAATTCACATTTTGGTTAAAATAAGGCATGCAGGGCGAAAATAACGGAGGTCTATTTTACACTAATTGCGTGCAAATAGCCTGCCTTGTTGGCAGAGGCTATTTACACTAACTCCGCCCACCAATGTGTGATTGGGCAAGTCAACATTACAAAAGACGGTTGCTAATTGTCAGCTCTAGTGGTGCAGATTGTAAAATGTATGTCGTGCTTCTTTTGGCGCAATCGAACCAGGTTTGAATCCACCTTTTGGCTAACTTTATTTCTCCCTTTTCAAATTTCAAATCACATCAGAAAAGCATTTATTTTCAATAAAAATGAAGGAACTAATCAAAAAGTTGAAAATAAAATAACAGGTAGGGTAAGGGTAGGTGTAGGGAAGGCTTTATTGTCCCAATAAGGTGGCATCCATTTAATAATTTGAATTAAAATTAAAATTTACACTCAATAAGTTATTATTGCATACTATACTGAGGTGCAGATAATTGCCACTATTTGCAATAAGTAGTAGCTATAAATAGCAGAAAATCGGCTATTTTAACATAGTGTAAATCGAAATCTATAGCTATTTGCACTTAGTGTAAATAGCATATTGCCCAAAAATGTGCTGCTAGATTTTCACTTAGTGTAAATAGAATCCATTGCTATTTACACTTAGTGTAAATAGCATCCTTCGCTATTTGCACTTAGTGTAAATAGCATCTATTGCTAAGAAAATGTGCTATTTGCACTTAGTGTAAATAGCCTCTATCGCTATTTACACTTAGTGCAAATGCCGCTGCCTTAAAATAAATGCGGTCAAAACCAACATTCCTATTGAACCGTCCTCCATTGCACTTTTTATTGTGTTTTGTGTTTTATAGAGGAAAGAAAATGTCATACAAGTTTTGAAACAACAAGAGAGTGAGTAAATGAATGATGACAAAATCCCACAGGAGCTGGCGTTTAAAAATGTTCGCCCTAGGAGCTACCGCATATGTCCCATGATACATGGTAAATTTGCAGTGGCGATTGAGCTCAGAGCAGTAAAATGACACATTCAAGGTCAACAGAAGGGTGAGTTCAGAAAAGCACTAGTAGCAGGCAATAGACTTAAATCTCATACATTCAGAACTAATTCAAATCTTTGCCCTAAACAAAAAAAAGAACAGACAAACCAGAGGCAAATGACAACCACCAAAGTAACATCAACACACAGATAAGCCAATAAGAAAGAGCGATGAGATGATATAGAGAGATAAATGACCAAAATGGGGGAAAAACGACGTTCATCACCACAATCCTCTCTGGTCCACCGCTGTAGGCCTTTAAATACGATATGAGGTAACAAAAAAGGAACGTGTTGAAAAAGAATCCCCCCCTACACTGTGAATGCTCTCAGAGAAAGATTGGGAAAGCAGAGAAAACAGAGGCATAAGCAGTGAGAGTGGGCTACCAGTGGTCTTCCCATCTCCCCTCACGCCCTTCCTAGAGAGTTTCTTGACCGAAGGTATCAGGGGTTAATAGAGCTAGTAGAGGAAAGAGGGCCAACAGGAGTTGATGAGGAAGCAGCAGGGCACAGAGCCTTCAGGATCATCCAGCTGGTAGTTGATGCCAAATGAAAGTATCGTAATGGACTTCAGAGGGTTCATGAACCACATTAGACATGCGTGTCGGACGACTTTTTCCAAAAACAGGAATGGGGGTTGGAATGATAGGAATGAACAGGAAAGGGGTAGGGCGGATGGAAAAAGGCCAGTCACAGATGGAGGAAGGATGTTGAAGAAAGAAGGAGTAGTGGGAGTATTAGAAAGGGAAGTTCTGGATTGTCTGATTCTGATTCCTGATTCTGATTAACTGTTTCAGAGGGGCATTCTTCACGTTGCTGAGAAACGCTTCTGATTTAAGCCCACTTCATGTGTCAGTGTTTTGTGCCATACCTGTAATTATCGACGGTTCTGACCAGTATGTTATATGAGACCTTTAATGTCTCCTTTCTATTGCCATGTATAATTAGCACACTAACATTCAGGCTGAAGGACTGTATGCCCGAAAATACTCCATGTATGATGGCTACTAAGGAAGCCTGTTTCTGCCCTCAGGAGTAAAAAGAAAAAGGGTCATTGTGAATTTATTTATTTATCTATTGCAACTGTATATCGCACAGTGTTTCTTATTAAACAATTGTCCATTTTATACACTGGGGTCCTAAACCTTTGAAAGAAGAAATTCATATTTTTAATCTCAGGGAGGATTCATTCAATTAATACAAAGTGGACAGGTAAAGACTGTTTAACTGTAACAAAATTATTTTCTGTTTCAAAGAACTGCTATTTGTTTTGAGAGCTTTTATTCACAACAATCCTAACAATGTATCATAGATTCAGAAAAAGCGTCAACATAACATGTGTTTTCAACATTGATAATAAAAAATGTTTTTTGAGTGCCATATCATTATATTAGAACAGATTTTCTAAAAGGATCATTGTGATCAACTGAAGACCTGGATGTAATGCCCCTGCCTGAAACATTCAGCTTTGAATCACAGGGAATCAATTACATTTTAAAACTATTTTAAAATAGAAAACTGTTATCTTTAAATTGTAATATTATTTCACAACATTTTTTTGGATTTCACTTAACACAGAACCTCAGTGTAGCATAAGAGACTTCTTTCTAAATCATAAAAAAAAAACCTTAGTGACCCCAATCTATTAAATGGTAGTGTACCTGCATGCTACTTTATATTCTTATTTTTTTCTTATTTTAAACTTAATCTCACAATGCCCCTTTTTATTTTTTTACTGTTTTAAGGCAGAAAACTAGGCGTTCTTTATAGTCTACTCTGGCAGTATATGATATATGTGCTATATACTATTCACACAACTAAAGCTACTGTGTTCAAATGTTTACTGTACATACTGGCTTATCTGTCTGTACTTTGGTTTCTCAAGTGGCTCAGGTTTCAGTCCGTCCCAAGGGTCCGACCGTGATTTTTTTTCTCTAGCCTCCCTCCGGCTTCTTGTCAACAGATGCGAAGCTCTGGCCCTTCCACTTTCCCCTGCAACGCACGACATGGTTAGAATGTTAATGAGATTAATCTTATGCAATTCCATTTCAATACACCAATGCTGGCAAAATGCCAAAAGATCAAGGACAAATGTATAAAATAACATTTGAGGTAATAATTGTAGCTGGGTTAATGAAATGGCTGTTTTAGTATTTTTTCATTTAATTTTATTCATTATATTTTACTCACTGTGAGCTCAAATTCATCATTCTCAATCCCGGGCCACGAAATGGCCACCAGCCCTTCACTCTTTTCTGTTTGAAGGATGGATGATGGTTGGCAGCTCTGATGCTCTTTGGAGAACCATGTTTGAAGAGAGCACTGCCTTAGCTGTTTTTGCCCTCTCGGGGAACTATTCAAGTCCCTAAATCGCCCTGCAAAACTAAACATATGCATTCAAAAATGATTTTATATTGGAATTAAGACCACTTTCTAACTGAGAATTAATTACAAAATGTGTTTATTCTTCAAGCCAAAATATCTAGAGTATGTGAACTTGCACCACAGTATCATAATATCTAATAATGTGTCCTTTTGGTCTTTCGAATTGTGACAACCCAGAAGTCGTCTGCGGAGAATGGTGCAGCATCCCATCCTTGAAGGGTGAGTCGAGCAGGATCTTGTAACTAGTCCCTCTCCCAGGAAAACTGGTTCCTTCTTAGAATGACTATCTTCTCTCCTCGCCCATGAGATAGTCAAAAGGGAAAACAAAGCGCCAGTTGAAGTTTCCTTCCCCAGTTAGAGAGTGATAATGCACGTCTGTGTCCTGTTTATCCTCCTGCTGTCCTTTTAGCCAGCTGAGCAGGGAGATGATTTGCAATTGTTAAAAGCAACACGATTTTAATATTCATACCAAAAATATACAAGCATTCTTGTGTAAGTGGCATGACAAAACATGCACAAATGTTCTGAACAAAGAGTGCATTTATATACTTGTATAATGTGTGAAATGTACAGTATATACAAAAATACTGAATAGACAACATGCATAAAATAATCTACTTCAATACTGCATCAAAAAAAAGAAGAAGAAAGAAAGAATCCAAATTCTACCCCATGGCCATTGCAGTTACAGTTACCAAATTATTATATTTGTATAATAAAGCGCAAAGAATAAGCAGATGGTTAATTCATGACTTTTTGATAACATCATTTGAAAGAGTGCATATAAATCACAGGTGAATTTCCTGGAAATAGAGAAGAAAAAGGGATGTCTGACCTGACATCTAGTCAATTTTTTGCACTTAAAGGACTAGTTCACCCAAAAACTTTTTTGCTGAAAATGTATACACCCACAGATCTTCCAAGATATAGTTTGTTTCCACATCAGAACAGATTTGGAGAAATGTAGCATTTTATTTGTTTCTTACAAACACACAGCTTTTCACTCGAGAAGCTGTTAACCAATGGACTAGAGCTGTGTGGATTACTTGTGAATTAATAAGGTGTTAATTGATTTTTGCTGCCTCATTTGACGGCACCCATGTACTGCAGAGGATCCATTATTGATCAAGTAAAATAAAGTGGAATTTCTCTAAAATCTATTCTGAGGAAGAAAATAAATCTTGGATGACGTGATGGTAGTACATTTTAAGCAAATTTTAATATATCTGTGAATTATTCCTTTAAGTTGTGAGGTGTCGTTTTGCAGAGCTTGCCAGTTTGAAAGAACAACAGCATTACATCATATGGAGCTACTGTATTATGCATTTATTTGAACCATTAGTAGCCAACAGTGTGGATCCAATACATGCATAACTGAATGTGTAACTTTTCAAAATAAACAGATTAAGTTCTCGAGACAGATCCTTAAGCAACATGTTGGTATACAAATGTCGCATGTCAGATTATAAAAGTAGATTCTGGCATGCAAACAGACATATTTTATGCTTTCATGCAGTATTTGATGAAGACATCTCAGTCCCCAAGACAAAACTAAACAAAAATGGCTCTATAAACCAAGACCATACCAATGAATTATTATATATTTATGAGGAATTCAACTTTACAGCCAATTGAATTCATTTGAAATAATATTTTACAAAGAATTTTTAGAGGTGATAACTAGAAAGCAGCATCATTTTGAATGATATGGTCCTGTTTAACTTGAATCTGTATGGAGGGTGGTATTTGTTTATTAGTTGTGAATGGAAGGGTCAGGTGCAGATTTCTGCAGGCGGTGAGCAGAGCATTCAAGCCATGTGATCGTATCATCTTTACCCCCTGACATAGATGTCAGACATCTTCTCTCCTGTCATGAAAGCATCGTCCTCTAGAACTACATCATCAGTGTTCCAAATAATAACACGAAGCTCAAAGCTAGATAACAGCACAGCAATGACATGGGGGCAGGGAGGAGGGATAGACAAAATAACACCAAACGCAACAACACAGACGAACAACAAAAGAAAACAGAAACAAACAAAACAAAAGGTAACCGATTAAACCACACACTTTTCACACACCTGCCCATACCTACCCCCTCACAAAAATGTCACTGGACTTTTCCCCTGTGAAGTAATCATCGTCTTCCAGAATTACCTCGTCAGTATTCCATATTATCACCCTGAGGCTCATATCTGGGAGATGAAAAAAATGGGATCATCGTCTCAAACCGTAAAAAGTGTTTTAACCCATGTGCGTCATGTGGTAATATCTAAACTACAGTAACTTGTTAGATTTAAAAGAAAAAATATATTATTATTAATATGACCAAAATAATTTGATCAGATTAGGTAAAAACTGCAGTCAGCATGATCCTTTTTACTTTCTTAATGCAGGTTCCTGTGCTTGTAATTGATTCAAATTTGTCTTTCTAATCTTTGATCGAAACATAAGTCTGCTTTTCCCCGAAATGACTTTACCTTTTTAGAATTTAGTAAGCGCACACTATTGTATAATGATATTGAATATGCGAATAGCTTCTTATATTTATGTCAATAAGGTGCAACTGCACATTTTGACGTTTTACAGCGAATACATATCTCAGACTAAAGTAGGACAGTTTCACAGTACAGGCCTTAATAAATATTGGCAGATTCTTCACAGTAGATGATTAACATGAACAAATAAAGGCAGATGAGAGGCGTGAAGCTGGCAGAGTAAGTATGAGAGCAAAGAAAAACAAGGAGGATGTGTTTTATCTACAACTTTTGGTGTCATCTGTTCAGCTGAATCACAGTAGCATCACTGTAGTTACTGTAAACGCAGTTAAAATCATTATAGTAAACAATTATAAAAATTAACTGAGATAAAAAGACATTCTGTAGTTTTGCAGTTCACCATTCACAGCCAGTTCTTTATCCAAAGCTTTTAAGTCATCCAAGGAATATTAATTGCACAAGCAATCCAGAAAACAAAGCAATCTGTTCCTTGCTTAAGGGTGTAATGATCCAAGAGTGAGTATGTGATCTCAGCATGACTGATTATTAAAGCTTCCTATTTTTTTGAGCTACATTCACTGATGCACATATCAAAAATGACATTTTGTTCCATGTACCTAGAGACTTTAAGGAAAATCATATAAACATTAAGGCAACATTATGTACAAATAAAACATTAATACCTTAACCTGCAGCAAATCACGGAAAAGCAACAAAAGTCGAGACACTGAACAGAATCATCTACCTCTTTGGTTTGCGTGGTGAAATGTCAATGGCTGGTCCTGGTGCTGGTACATCCATAGGAAACATGTCCACCCACATTTCAATCCTTCCCTGTGAGATTATAAAAATTCAAGGAGCTTATAGTTAAATTTCATTTTTTATTTTACAATGTTCCCTCATTTAACACGCATATATTCACTGCATCTGCTAAAATTGATGCAGTTGTTTATTCTTGCTGAGAACTGTGTTACCAATGATGGACAATTCATCAAGGTCACTTGGTGAACCTTGGGGTATGTCCCTGGTAATCACACTGGTATTTTGTTGCAGACTCTTGCATACAGTACCTGCTCTATGCCTGGCTTGTCTGGGTTGAGGAGCGGTCTGGTCTCCACATGCTCAGGGATGAGTTTACAACCAACACGTGGGATCTCCTCCCAATGCCTAAGAACCGTAAGAGCCAAGTGTTCTTCTGTCTGCTTCTTCAGACCTGTAAGCCAAACGAAATTGATGTCTTTTCATATATGATCAGAGAAAACATAAACTCTGTATAGGCTCTGTGAATGTCTTACCACTCTCATCCTCAATTTCTGTTGGCCCAAGAAAGATGCGGTTTGCAACTTTGACCTTCCCACCAGGTCCATAGTGGGGTCCATCCAATTTAGCTTCTTTGCACAACTTAGCAAGGATCTGAGTTGGCTTCTGCGGGTCACGCCATACATTGTAACCATGGCTGGATGGTTTCACAGTGAAAAAAAAAAATGTCAGTTTAAAACATTAATTATAAAGGGACTTCATGTCTGCCTTGGACAGATCAAGAAACACAACTGAATGGATTATGCTGGATATGGCTGCTCTATTATTATCATCACATTTATAAATGTTGATATATGAATTTAATTGTGATACATTTTATGAATTGTTACATCATGTAAAATTAATGTATTGATTGACATCCCCATAAATAAAAAAACTTTAACATGTTGTTCTATAAAGATTTGAGAGGTTCATGCTCAGTGTGTTGATAACCTATAGAAAGTACAAGAAAGGAAGTACTCACACAGAGTAGTTGGATGCAATGCCACATGTGGCCCTGTGTTTGCTGTAGTATCGGTTCTCCAAATCAATCTTAGTCTCACCGATCAGGTCATCAGTTCCAACCAAATCCCAGTCATATACTGCAACCGTCAGCATGGACTCCATTGGGAATGTTGCCTCTATGTTGAATGACCTTAAGGACAGGAAAGAGAGGAGAGTGCGGTTTCAAGAAATTATTTTCTTGTTTGAACTTTAACCAATTTATTGTTTTGGTTGGTTTACAATAGTATAGCCTACGCACTTTCCAAAGACAGGATTAAGCTGCTTGGATATGTAGTTCTCCTTGTCCCGAATCTCTGACTTTCCCAATCGAATGACTATATAAGGATCTGCTTTACCATTTATATCCGCGGGATGCAGGTCTGTGGCCTGAGAAGAGAGTCATGTTACTTTTGAGACAGTGCCGTCTGAATAACACTTACAATTCAAAGCTGAATTCACTCACTCTAATGATATAAATCCTTATGAGAACATTGATAGGGTCATTATGAGGAATACTTTGGAACATGCCCATGTTTGGGTCAAATCCTGCCTCCCTGGTGATCTCCTCAGAGAGTGGAAGTTTATACATACAGAGGGAGCCCTGGTTCAAGGAGACAGATTCAAATCAAAATAAGATGTTTAACGTCATCTCTGAAGCCTGTTTGATACTTTTATATATTCTTACCTTGAATCTGCCCACAATCCTGTCATCATCAACCACATTGTGGTCGATATCATCTCCGGCCTTTCCTCTAAACAGGTTGAAGGTGTGGAGCCAGTCCTCAAAGTTACCAAACTCACTCTCCAGCTCTTTATTGTACACCTGAGATAAAGGTGTTTATATTTATACTAAAATAAGGATAAACTGCTACAGTTCACAGTTTAGCTAATGTTTGTTAAAAATTTTGGGGTCAGGAAGTCTTTGAATTTTTGAACTCTGTGACTCCAAACTTTTGAACAGTAACTTTTAAATGAATGTTTAAAATACAGCAAAAATCAAAAACACAACCACCGTGGGCTAAAATTTTTAAAAAGAATCACTGACCATGAGTTCATCAACTTTTGGTTTTGGAGGTCGTTTTTTCTGTGCCATCATGGTTCTTCTTTTTGTCCTTGGAGCTCTTCTTGTCTTTGCTCTTCTCCTTGGGTTTGGTGCCTTTCATAGGAAAGTCATCAGCTTTGATCTCTGAGGTTAGGGGTGAATGGGTGGGTATGGATGGAAATGAGGAAATGAGAAACGTGTGAGCACAACACCTACAATGCCAGTCGGAATGGAAGATTGTACTAAAGGATGATGCTTCAAGCCATGAGAGTTATTTTAAAGACTCAAAATACATATGAATTACTTATAAATTAACTAGATGGATCCTCTTAAAGTATGAAGGAACAAATACATTAAAATTCAATTTAATTAATAGAATATGTGGGAAAATCAGTTCCCAAATTGGAGATTATTCACAGTTTCTAAATGTTTGTGTCCAATGTTCAATGGCATGAAAAAAAATAGTAATGGGTTCATGTCATGACTACAATGGAAATGGATTTGGGGTGACAGTGCTCATCTGAACACATTCCTAACCAGAACGTTAGTTCTACTCAGAAACATGACACCAAGACCATGTTAAATTCCGTTGTTACCTGCACTCTCTGCTGCTATCTCCAAATCTTCTCTTTCCTCTGCCTCTGCCAGAGCGGCCTCCTGGGCTCTGAGATTCTGCATTCACATTAAGTATTTTGCAGTAAAATATTACAATATGACACTATATATCAAACGTATTAAAGTCCCTCCCACCTCCATCATAGTCTCTATGGAGGCAAAGTATTTGGACCACCAGTCCAACATGCTCTCATCCGGCTCCTCCTCATCCACTTCTTCTCTCTTTCTTTTTCTTCTTTTTCTTTTTCTCTTTCTCCTTCTCATCCTCATTCTGTTAGTACAAAGGATTTTATATGAAATGTAAAGTGGTTACATTTGAAATGTTAATCCAAATGAATATGAATAAAATCAAACATTTACATCTGTCTGAACCAAACCAGACTTACAAGTCCAACTTTAACATACCGCATCTGAGTGGGTCTTACGACGGACAGGTGTCACAACAACACACGGTAACATCACATATACAAACACAGTCCACCACAGGAGTTGGTACAATAGTCGTACTAGGCATTACACATCATTATTGACTGTTGCCGGTGCAGCTGAACCGTTAACACGAGCGCTAAAACACACAGAACCACGGTTGGAACAAAAACACTCCAAGCAGAGCAGTATTTCTAAACCATATCCTCACAGCGTGTTCTCACAGCAGCCTGGCAGATCTACTCACAGCATCAATCTTGGACAACTGTGTCCACCTTCCTTAACGCTTGGGTTCAGGGCTACGTACATATTGACCACAATTTATCACCTGAGGCATGAGAAATGAGGACGCGATCGTCGGGGGCTGGGATCATGAGATCCTCGTCAACATTCGTGAGAGCCATGTAGCATATTGCCCATTGGGCCAGTCTAGTGTGTGGGGCATGGTCCTCATGATTTGTGTAGCAAATCCAATGACCCACAAGACCAGCACCAGGACAGAAAGGATAAGACCAGGAAAACGTCAGTGTCTAGAGGAAGAGGAATAGAGAAAAGGAATGAAAAGTGCAGAAAAAGCTGAGAAAAAAGATGATGATGTATGTACCAAGAAGTTAAATAAAAGGGTTTGTGGGGGGGGGGGGGGGATTTCTTATAAATAAAAGCTGTTAAACAGGTTGCGGTTGGTAAGTTTTTTTTTATGTTTGATCTATACACTACCTTCTTTTTGTTCTCTTCACAATAGGTGGGGTTGGTGATGTATTTTTTATGTTTGGGTATTTTTTAGTTATGTCCCTGATGTAGCCATTTCACTCTATTCGGGTGTTTTGATCCACTAGCTCCACAGAAGAAACAATATATCCCCCCTGATGAAACCCCCCTCATTTCTATTTATAAATTTAATTTTAAAATGCCCCATTTGACAATAGAACTCTCTTTTGTACCAATAAAAAGTTAAATGCTAACTTGTGGTCACTTTTATCAATTAAACTGTGCCCTTTCTGAAGTAAATTTCTTTTAAACACACTTTATCCTGACTCCAAAACCCTTTTGTAAAAAGTATGTGCCTCATAGCCACAGTATACTTGCCAATTGCTGGATGCATACAGTGTAAATAGGGTTCTGGGCAATTATAATAGTAAAAACAAACAAACAGACTGTTGCTACAATATCATCTATCTTACAAAGTCTAGCGTTACTGACCCATGATGAACAAATAGGACTGTTACTCACACATTGTGGCAAATAAAGCATAAAAGTTATCCTGCAATAATGAATGCCAGTGAAACATGTCGCCACGATTTGTTGTTAATGTATGTAGGAAACACATGCAAAAGGGGTGATGTTAAACATTCCACCCCCAAATTGTGTAAAATTATTGCTGGTCTTGATCCGGGAGGGGGCGGGAATTTAACTATCATTGCAAATGCCCAACAACTATATTTATGCACAATAATATTGATTAGGAGACTCGCAGAATAAGGAGCAGTTGATGTAATATTGTATTGTTATGCTTATTAACATTAAACGTAGTATAGCTCATATATTAAGTACCAGTTGTGCAGCCACACGTTGTTAGACAGTCTTGTCTTAGGGGGGTCTGATAGATGAACTTGCCCCGAAGGGCTGCCGTCACGGCGGTGAAGACCGCCACCTAAGGTTGATAGCCGTTACCCCGATATGCCCTGCAGTCCACCACCACAGAATATTGAGTGCGTGGATGAAGTAGATCATTTTAGGCCCATATCCTGCCATGCAGCACAAGATTACTCACAGTTAACTTTTAATATCAGACAAGATAGTGGAGAATTTTTGGCTACATATTAGAATTGAACTTTCACCACTTCAAACCACTTTACTAACGTTGCTGAAGTTAGGATTCTTCTTGTAGTTCTGCAATGAGGCCGCGACCTGACGCGAACTCCTTTCCCTGCACACTCTATGTCCACCAGAGGCCTTTTCCACCCACCGAGCCAGGATTGATATCTTTAGGAAGAGTTCCCTCAGCCCCAAGAACAGGACCTGGAGAGACGAAATAAAGGACCATGCAGCCCCTGCAACCGTACATACTGACGCAAAAAAATAAGCAATGACGCCTGACAATCTTAGCTTAAAACAGACTTTTGTGGTTGTGGCTCTCTGTGGTGGGTCGCTTTCAACTCTCCATATCCGATAGCTGCCTGAGAAACTGCGTCGTGATGCCCAATGGAACATGGAAGAAATTCGGTCCACGGTCAGAATCAGTGGGCCTATCATATTGGAGAAGAGTCTGCCCCCGCGCACTGATTGGACCCAATCTGTGGGATAAAACAGATAGTTTTTAATGAAAAATGTCATTACAACTGATGAAAGACCTGAATTAATTAATCCCGACTAATAAGATACTGATCCAAATACTTATTTTAATTTCAAACCTCCTACCATGTATGCGATAAACCCAGAAAAAACAGCATAAAGCACAGCACATAGCAAACGAGCCTACCTCTTAGGCCCCATACTCCCCCGTCAACATCCATTACCACCCCCCCCCTTTTTCATGACCATGGAAAACAAAGCAGAATTAAAGAGGGCGGCTATAATGTTCGTTCTGTTTATTGCCAAACCCCCTTGAAAATTTTTTTTTTTTTTTTTTTTTTGGATGGTACAGCAAGTCAATGGCAGCAAAAGGGCCTGATGATACTCATCATCATCAGAAGCGAATCTGTTAAAGGTATGTCATATGCGAAGAGCTACAGCAGAACGATGGGACATACGATTATGGAAAAATGAATGAAGAAGTCACATACGAAAATCAAGAATCAAATACAAGTGAAAGCGAAAGAGAGAAACGGAGGCTCTGCATTCTACTGCCTATTGCGAAGCAACAACTTATGCAGCAGAAGGGGCATAGCCATTGACTCCCGAGCCGTCCAAACAAGCATTGAAGGGGCTATACAAGTTGATCATTGATCACAGCACTGTGTACCCGCCTGTACCGTTGCTAGTAGCCTCAAAAGCAGCCAAACAGATCTCCTGCAGCACAGTTTCACTCTGTAAGATCTTGCCATTCGTACTCACCGACTGGAGGGGGGAAAAACGCTGGAGGACAGTAGTGCTTCATCAACCATTATAGTTAGTGGCTTTCTGCCCCCCCCCAAAGTCGATTCGGCCCAATGAACTCAGCTTTCCCCTGGCATGACACACACCACACAAAAAAAGAAAAACAACAGTTGCAGTACTGACTCGGAACACCAGGCGGTCAGTGTGGCCACATTCCCTGTGAAAACACATGCCTATCATGGCTACTGTATTGCTGGGGCTTTCAAATTTGAAAATCAAGTTTCTGGATGTCTCAATTATGAATCTTTTTAGAAAATGTTGAACATAAAAGGACTGGCACATCACAAAAGTCAAATTCCTACTTGAGTTTGCGTTTCTTTTTTTTTTTTCGTTTTTTATTATTGGTCACTCACTCTCTAAAATATTTAAAAAAGGATCATTAATGGCTAGTCTGACTTTGGCTCGTCAGCCTGTCAATGAAATAAACCACAGCCCTACATGATTACTACAAAACTACTGTAGAGCACTACAACTACAAGAGACACTCCCATTGCTAAACCCTCGGAACTGTCGCCCAACCTAGGGGAATGCAAGAGGACGTTTAATCAGCCACAGGAAACAGGTGTTTTTAATCACCATGTCAGAAAGGAGGAAACCAACACAATTGATCTGATCTGTGTTTTGAGGACCTAAGCAATACCAGCCGTCTGGCATGCCTGTGTTGCTATTCGGCTATTACAAAGACAGATTGACAGCAGTGTTGAAATAAGCCCCCAACACTGTTGCAGCACTCTACTTAGCCAAAATGTCGTCCAACAAAAAGCGACCAGGACCAGGATGATTTTATAAATAGGAAGCGAGAAACATCAAGTCAGGCACAAAAGGGAACGATGTATCACTACGGTACGTCATCAGGACTCATACATTGAGGAGAATGGAATTGACTCAACAGAACTGATGCGCTGAACTAGCAAACAATTGACATTTAATTGTTGCTATATTTAGAAGACTTGGGTGTGCAAAGCAAACTTAACACAGTGTCTTGGTTCATACCGTTCACTGACAATGATGCGGGCATCATTCACGGAGTTCCCCAGCCTCACTCGTAGAGTTCAACATTATCAAAGCACAAGCAAACTGATCCATGCCTTCCCCCTTTCTTCTAAGGACAAAGAGTCCTCCACTAGGGACCTGGAAACGATACCATATCAAAAATGTGCATGCGCCATGATTCATCAATTACGGAGAAAACTTTCTGTTCCCGTTTCCCCCAAAAATTAAAAAACAATAATTCTTTGTTGTAAAAAAAAAAAGGTCCAAAGGGGGGATTTGATAACAGCTTACGATACTTCTATTGTGTCTATTACTACCTTTAACTAAACCTTTTCTGATCCCATCGTGATGTCAATATGCATAACACCCTGTCCTTCTTAGTTGTCGTTTCAGGTAAAATGCGGCTCTTCCTCTAAACATGTGTACTTAACGAAATAATCAACATTTGTAATTAATTTCGTCATTCGTGCTGTACAATGTATACATAAAAACTAATACACGAAACACCACTTGCCAGTAATTGCCTAATTAGCATTCACTGCAAATTTTTGAGCTACACTGCTTTATCATTTTCTTGTGCGATTATTGTGAATGTTTTTTACTCAGCTCTTTGCAACGCTCATTCTAACAGCACCAATCTAAGGTCAGACGGATCCAATGCGTTAGCAAATGACTTCCCCTGTAATGCCTAAATCCCAATTTATTTAAAAATACTACCCCCGTTAACGATCCCCCCAGACGGACACAAGACAAAAAACTATATCTCCATTACTTTGGATGGTCCCCACCCACCTGAGATCGAAGTACGTTATCATACAATTGTGAATATTTGCGACCACCCCCTGCCCTCTGAACTTATCCTTTACAGTAAAATGCCCCAAACTTTAAGATCACCAATACAGAAACAAACAGCACAACCACTATATTTGTTCACCGACAGCAAAGGCACAGCACAAACTGAAAAAATCCTGTACGTTTACCAGACTTTGAAAATGAACACTCATAACCAGCGACTCCAGTTCACACTCACCTCTGTCACCTGGCTGTGTGTGGAGTAAGAAAACCTTGCAAAAAGGGTCAGGACAGGACACTTACTGTCAAGCAGGCAAAACAGGACTGCGAGGCCTGCTACATGTGGGCCCCGCAGACTGATATTACACCTGCTCAATATAGCCCATTTGAGGGTCAATTAGCACATACCGTACATGTTATAACATGATCATGCCAGACAAAAGCAAAAAAAAAAAAAAAAAACGCATTAGAATCATGATTTATAAGCATTGTAATAATCTTACTGTTATAAACCCAGGCTGAGGGGAGGAACAGCTTGGATTGCCCTATTCCCTTAGTCGCATTGTTTTCTTCAAAGCCGATAGGGGAGGCCGCTCAAGAAGTCCTTCTCTGTTTGGTTTTTTCACAAAGCCCCCCAGCCACCAAAATACATCTCCAGTTTAGCCTGAACTGTCCAGCCAGCAGGCCCAAAGCCTTTCTTCCAGGCAGCTGATAATGAACACAAGCACCAATGCAGAATGTTTACATCAATAATATCCAACCTAATTAATTCCTTCTAACATAACATGTTTATTCAGATGAAGAAAGACATGCAAAATGGGGGAACTACCCGTCGAGAGGAAAAACAAAGCTTTAACTTTCCCACAGTCATTTCCAATCTCTTCGTCAATCAAATGAGTAGAGGAGGTCTTGGGAGGGAATGCGGGCGCGTTACGCTATGCGTTTTGTTGTTGCTTATCATCCATAGGAAAACACATCAAGGGGATGCTGTGCTGGGGCTTAACAGGAAAACAAACAAGGGGAAAAACGCTTTGAGTCTGAGTTCGATCAGTTGTGTAATGTGATAGTAGCGACGGGGGGGGGGTGATGTCTTTTACCTATCTGCCAGGAACGACAAGCCTGTGAAGGAAATTGAACACTAATGTGGAGTTTGTCTCTGAAACGGGGTGTGTCTCTTCACCTCATCGTGAGCGGATAGTCTTCGCGCGCCGAGCCATAACTCTCCTCATGAAAAAACTATAACCACGCAAATTACTTTATAAACCCATCAGCAGTTCTGTAATGTCAAAAGCTGAGAACATACAGGGTGTGTAGGCGTTACCAACTATCTCATGCAGGACTGAGCATCTCTTTCTGTCCAGCCTTGGTTCTTCGGGGACAGATTCTCGATCTTTGTTTGCCAGTTGTAAACAAATCGGTCCTTATCTTAAAATGTGGCTGATAAGAGACAAAAAAAAACTGCTGATGGTGATTTTCGGCTGCGATCCATACTCTTAACTTTGATTGTCTAAGATGATCTTTAACCTGCCCTCACCGGGAACTTGTGCTTTAAGCTCCTCTAAAACTCAGATAAGTCGGCTGTTTCTGGATATGCCTTTCTATGTTTTTATGATTGTCTTTGAACAATCATTCAGACCTTTCACCTCCTGTTTACAAAGAAGGAAATGCACGCTTTATTAACAGTATACTCATGTCCGAGGTTGATCAACAATAAACGTTTTAAAGGAACTGCCTTCGATAGGAGTGGGGGGAGGGGAGATTGACAGTTTAGCAGTCAGATAGCAAATTTAAAGGGGAGAGCCACTGACCAGTTTATCTGCAATCTTGTCCATATATTGGAGTGGTAGAGCCCGCTTCTCCTCTGTCTTGCCAACAGCTCTGGATTGTAAAACTGCAGGGTTTTCTTTTCAAAGTAAGGGCAAAGGGAAAGTAATTTCTTGTAATTAGAAGCAATAAAGGTGATATAGTTCAGTTACTAGATGTAGAGTTGAACCAGTAGCTGTTTAATCTTTTTTGTTTTAAAGGTGATTTTGGACAAACGGCAGATAATAAAGTTGCCTCATTGAGAGTGATTTTCAAGTCAGGAGAACACTTCCTGTTATTACTAACAGTGTTAAGTCGTTTTATCAAAAACCACTTTTAGGGACAATGTTGCGGGACTCATCATTTGATGATCATGTTACTTTCTCAGACCTCTGAACGGTCAGTAATATAAATGTGTTTCAAGGAGGGGGGTGGAACGCCACAGAGTGTCAAATCTCCATCATTCCTCTGCCCTCTTCATCGCTGGAGTTTTAGTGGAATAGAGCTTCAGTTCTCCTTTCTTCGCTCTCACCTCCACCCTCTTTCTTATTCTTTGGCTGATGCAGGACTTGGCTCACCCCATCAATCTGGTTTAAACAAAATTTAGTTACCTTACGTGGAAAAATTGTTCCTGGTACATTGTGGTGCTGTACATTTTGTTATTTTTGATGCTGTGAATTTACTGAAGCATACCTGGAAATTGGCGATCTCTCAGTTTGAAAAGAGGACCCCACCGGTGGTTTGACTTCCCAGTCTCAACGATAGTGGACTTCAAAGATGATGGCTTTCTCTCCAAATTTTTCTGGTAGATCAGATTGTGGCCTCCAGACCGATCCAAAAAGGAACAATTTCCTCCATCTTCCCTGTGGCACTTCTGATAGAAAAAAAAAAGAGCTTTTTTAAGGTCCAGATACTACATCCAAAATGCTCGTCATTGATTTTAGGTATAACCTTAAAAAAGTGACTCCTATGCTGAAATGGGACAGACCTAGTAGAGTGAGAGAACAGAACACAGTTATGTTTTTTTGTGTGACCTTCTTATTTCACCTGCATCTGGAGCTTCTCTTGCTGCTTTACTCTCTTAGCCATGGAATCGGATTTTACAAATAGTCGATCGTTTTCACGGGTCTTGTGTGAGCTCCAGCACAAATCTGACTTAATTTTTAATTTGACTTGAGTTTAGGCAGCTCAGTGCTGCATTGTAACCAAGCAGGGGTTTCGCTCTCAGCTGAAGCTATATCTTTTCCTGCTGATCATGAAGAAAACTCTCACTGCTGTCCTCAGGCAAGACCTGAGACAATGAATTCTTATATTAAAATACTATCTTTTCATTGCTACAGTGTTATAAAAACACTACAACTAAGCAAAATGTGTTCAAATTAATGGTCATTAATAATACTTTTATGGTAAGAGAGGACATCTTCATTTTTATTCTAACAATGTCCACTTTAGTAGTTTTCTCGGCCAACTAATTTTGATACATAATACTGTATCATAATTGGTTTTATAAAGACAACGACTTGGGTAATTAACTTATCTGATCCATAGTCAATTGATATAATTGAAGCGTACATTTTTGTCCAGCACCATTTTAATTAAAATGTGAAATTCACCATTTACTCAACGTCATTCCCGAACTTTTACGCCTTTCCTTCACATTTACCAAAATATACAGTTGGAAGAAAAAAAAAAATTCACTGAGAGGCTTAAACGGTAATATAGACGGAGACTCCCGTGCGAAGATCCCAACAATGACTTTTGTGTATAAAAAAGAAAAAAAAGAAAAATTATAGAAAAAAAATATAGTGGCACTATATCAAGTAAAGTGGCACTTAAAAGTTTGCCCCATATGACTGTTCTGCACTATATGCTAAGGTCTGGTATCACAGCGAAAGGGCTGAACTCTAAACCATGATTAAGTCATGGTCTCAATTAAAAAAAACACATTTACTGGGTGTGCAGCTGGAGACAAAACACAACGGGAAGGACATATTTTAAGATATGTCAGTGCAAGTTTCTTTCATGTTAAAATCTTCATCATGCATTTTTAGGCTGGAGACTATATAAAAAGCCTTGCTTTGTGAAACCAGGGGAAAGTCTGTATAACGCTGATACAAAAGCTTCTATGTAAGAAGGAAACACCGTCTCCAAGAGATTGTATTGCAAGAGGAGTAGTGGATGCTCAATTTCAGTAACTAAGTGTACTTGTTCAGTCAATGTCTTTTCAAAACCCGCAGGTGATCCACCTTCCAAAAAACTGATCTGGGATGACGTTGGTCAAGAAATGAGACTTAGGGGTCTGGTCGCTATGCAGTGCACTGGATGGGAAAGATTGTAAGTGGGGACTGAATGACTCTAAGAAACCACTTTGTGACACGTCAGTGGAGCTTTTGGATCGTGAGTTATGGCGTTCACAGGCTCAGTCACGAATGCACTAGGCACTTAATAGGTATTTTTAAAGTTGGAATTTTATGGATGCTCTTTTAATGCTCGTTGTCACTTGTACTTTTTGATAGACTGTATAAGACTCTAATTTTAACCCATCAAATTTTAATATAATAGACACAGAGAACTATAAGATTTTTTGTGACCCCAAAAGAAAGAAAGGTAATTTGATTCGTACATGAGAGTAAAGAAACCTCGTTGGATTTTTTTGTTGTTCATTTTTTGGTGAACTATCCCTTTAAGGAGTTTATTTAACCCTCTCCTTCGTCCAAAACACTTAAGAAATACATCTAATTTTCTTTGTGCTCGTCTCCAGATATTCTGTCTTATATCAATGATTCACAACGTTGAAAATAGCTTTGGCTTTACACTTTTATGTCTTTATTATTACAGGTGTAGCTTGAGATCACCATGCACAGGCTTTAAACCGGCAGGTTAGCATGGCATTAAAGGCCAGTTGGGATTATCAGCATCACATGACTTCGCCTCTACATATCGTGTGTTAAAACCAATCGTGTGCTTAAGGGTTTGAAAAGCTATTCTGACAATAAATATTTGCTCCCAAAGGCCACACAAAACCACAGACCAGCTGGACTCCCCACATCTGCAGTGGACCGTTTTGTTATGATGGACACATGAGCTTTGCTCATTGTAATTTCCCAAGACCTGGGCATGCTGATGTTTCGTAGGAAATTGGACTGAGATGTAAGCAATTTGTCTTTACTATATGTGGCAAGAAGGTTACAAATGACCAGGCCAACAATGGAATCTGGATTTAGAGGTTATTTTATAAGTAGTGTGTTGTAATATTGAAAGATTGCAGGGCATGCAGATGAGTCTAAGAATGAATCAGATGGCTTCCAAATAACCTGTGTGTAATGTCATTGTGTGACAGTTAAGTGTAAAATAATTTATGATTCACAAAGATTTCAATATTGATCTTATATTGGTTTTTAAAAGTGGCTTTGACAGTGGGTTTATCATGTCTGTCTTGTTTGTGTCATGTTGGACACCGGACCTCAGATAGAGCTCATTATTTCTAGGAAAAAATCGAGCGTTGTCCAGGATCTCTCCACTGTGATTACGAATGAGGAGGCGTGCCCTGAAGGACACACCTTCCCCAAGCCCCTCATTTAGATCCTGGTGCTCATCCATCAGGGTGTAGTTTCGAGTAGAACCATACATATTCACCCAAGCTGGGCCCATAGTGGGTAGGAACCCTGGGGAGAGATGGATGAGACATTAATTATTTTGTTCTTTAAGGTGTCTGTTTTTTTAAAGCCTCCATTCAACCTGTACATTCATTAAAACTGTTTGTGTTACACTGGGACAGATTGCCAGTACCTTTGTCTCCATCATTTGCGAGCTTTCGTAGAAGCATTTGAACTTGAAATGGGGTTCTCTGGCAACAATCATTCACCTTGTCTGAATCACGGATATCGAACTTCCATTCGGCCTACACAAATGGTTGGGCACATCTCGGTTGAAGAGTACCTTGCTCATTCCAGATGGGCCTCGTCAGCCTGCTTCTTTCTGAACTGAATGTTTTACCCTGCATTTGTTAAAAAAATGTAATAACATGTATCAGAATAAGTTACCTGTTCTGTCACATACCTAATATAAAAATTAAATTGAATTGATAAAATAGTAATCTATTATTGAGGTTTTCAGGTCTCCGGTTTCTTACCCTTCTGCCCTGCAAATTGCACCAGGACAATACAGGGTCCAAAAAAGATCTCTGTTTCTCCCCGATAAAAGCATTCTTTTTCACAGTGGCCATGATTGCTGTGTTGTTAATTTTTGGTAGTCCATAAGCTCTATATAATCTTAACATAACAAACTTCGTAGCATTGCTCCGCTTGATGGGAACACCCGTCCGGCCAACAAGAGAAGTTTCCTGCACTATTATCATAGAGAAACAGACCAACATGACTACAAAAATGAAAGTAATGATATGAATAAATAAGAAGCTTCAGAAGGTGTAGAGACACGTAGGAACTTTAGCCTCTTATTGAACATCTGGGACTTTAACAGTGCACTCCAATTATATAAATTACAAGTAACATAACTAATAAATAAAGACTTGAAAGGTGATCATGCCCATGAAGACTATCCCAAGTTTCGGACACCATCTATGTCATTCTCATCTGTTTCAAGTGGCATTGGGGGGAAGTATTGGTGTATGGCTACTTTTCCTTGACGACTGCAATGTCACAATTAACGTAACCGTTACATGCCAGACTGTGATGTCATCAGGGTTACGGCAGCAGTGCCACATTGTGCGGGGGTGGAACTGATGTCTGTAAGCATGGATGAACCAATTAAAAGATGTTTGTTTTCCCCCCATCTAATGGTATATCACTACCCACTCCATTATGTCCTTTGCGTCTACTGCACCAGTTTGTGATTTGTAACAGTTTCCCACATATAGTTGAAGGTGCCACCAGACCTACCCGCCGGTCGTAGAGAGAGGGTGTTTAGGAATGTGATTACCGTAATTTTTTAGACATAAGGATGGGGGAAAGCAGATAGTACAACGTTTAATTAATTTTCATAGGCTGTTCTTCAAGTGGTTATTCATAGAGTTGTTGTTATCATACTGTCTGGGTACGTATTATTCTGGAAAGTTGCTGGTTCGTCTTCCGGTTGTGAACGGAAGCTAATCGATCACTTGATTATCTTCAGGATCTTGTAAAACATGACATATGGATGGACACATGTGAAGAGCAACGACAAAGAGTAACGTTGGAAGACAGAGTCGAAAAAAATATATGACAATAATTGTAGATATGACGTTTATAAATGAAAGTAATTGCATCATTTCAAACAAGTTGGGTGGGATTTAGGAATAATTTACTGTAGGTGTTGGTTTACAGCAACTATCATCGGCGCGACCAGTGCAAAATCATTTCGTACGTTCCAAGTTAAAATAAGATTGATTCTTGCCTGTTTAATACATCTGTAAAAAGCCGTAAAAACAGGCCAGTCAAACTGTACTAAAATGGCCAGAATTTGCTCAGAGTTTTCAGAAATGGGAAGATTAACCTCATTGGAGTAGGCCGTTAGGTTGGGGGATCTACTTCATTGATGGATAATTCTTCCTCCTAGCCAATTTTCACACAAACAACAGGGATCCATGTTCAAAACAAACCATTACTGACGGGGCAGAGATTACTGGTTAATGGGATGCTGAGGAAAAGAAATTGTTAAATGGGATATTACAACATATAATATTAATTAAAAATAATCTATATTTAAAAAAAAAAAAAAAAAAAACAAACGTATATAAAACATCTGAGCTGGTTTCGGCTGGGGCCTGGTATGCTTAAATGATTGATTTAAGGACCGGAGGCGGTATGAATTACAGGTGGCGTGGGTTATATGTTACATGTTTTTATACCGTTAGTGGGCTAAGTGAGGTCAATGTGTGCTTTAGGGAATCAATATGACACAAGGAGTTACAAGTATTTCTGTTGGATCACAGATTGCATAAAGTAACAAATCGGTGGTGCATAAGGACAAACAACAAAGACCACACATTAGTCAAGAGAACCCGGAAAATCATAATATGGTGTATTGTACGTGTTTAGCTCGTAAAATCAGCAGAGCCATCACAATTCATGTTTATACAGAAGCCACCGGAACTGACACAAAGTGCCAATCTCGCTGTTAGTTCCCATTACATTGCGAGATTGGCTTTATTACACGCCAAAAGTACATTTTTAATGAACACACAATGAAGCAAATATAAATACGCTCTGCAAAAACAACCCGAAGCTGGATTTTTACTAGGAATGCAAGACAATAATTACTGCCTCTATTGCTGCAGTGATTTCACTTGCGCAAGCAGGTCCCCAAACATTAATCGTAAGAGAACGACAGAAAGCAGGAGAATGTTCCAAACCTCCGGCGCCAAAATAGGGACCTCGTTAGAGATAAGGTAAAAAAAAATGTTAACAAGGACCTAAGAAAACACTTACACCAACACACCACAGGGACTATATGGATTTCCTGCAATTAATGGAATTATACAGTTGCCAGTACTGAAAAACGAATATTTGCCAATTCAATTGCTCAACAAACAAAAGACCATGCACCTCCGAGGACAATAGTGAGTAAACATCCAAAGGCTTCTCTGAAACAATGACGCTCAAAGGCCGATGTCTGTTTATATGGGACAGCGTCGTAGATTCCAGGGCTCTTGAGCAGAATATACTACATACAAGGATTAAATGCAACATGGGTAAACATGTCTCTTCGGTGTGTCGCAATCCCAAAGGCCTAGAGTTATTGTCTTTTGTAATGCTTGTGGGAATGTTATTTGAGCCCCCTTCCTCTCTGTGTTCTAGTTTCTGCCGTCATACCTGATAGTCCACAAGACGCCCTGAACTGGGCTCCATCTTAATGTCAGGCTTTGAGTCTGAAAAAACAAAATGCGAAGAGCAAACTTTCTAAAAAAATTTAAAACTAGGACCTTTAAAGTGATTACGTGATTTTAATCAAATTAATTTACAATGTTTAAAGCTAGGTCTATGCTCTCTGTGGCTAAGCTCAACTAAAATAAAATAAAAAAAAAAAAATACTGAATGCATACTTGTAAATCCAATAAATCTGTTTTTTTCCTCATACCAAAAAGAAAAAAAAACCAAGCACTCAGGAAAAAGAAATTACTGCACTGTTTTCTTCCCTGTGACCTTTTCAAAGGATGTAAACTTCAAAAAAGAAAGTGTACTGACTTTTAAAATACACCAAGTGCACATCAGATATGTGACCTTTGTTGGAGCCATTAGGGTTACTGCAGTAACAGAGGCCAGTGAGATGGTAATCAGGGTCGAGCCCACCGCCCAGACGCAATGGTCTTTCGATCCAGGATCTTCTGCATCCAAAATGGCAGCGTCATCTGCCAACGAGCACAGTTGATACTGCATTAGAATTTTAGTGATGCTTTAGTCTTTCTATTGATGTCCAATGTAAACTCTCCTGAAGCAAAACCAGTAGAGAACTATAGATTTACCAAATTAAGATTAAGGTAATCAAAAGTACAATAAACTTATTATTGTGCTTTCAGCACTTTATTGACCCAAAATGCAGACACAAGTTACTCCGGAAGCTAAAACCAATTCAGTTGGTTTTCCTCTCTCAACCGATAAATAAAGTACTTTTGCCTTTCTTGTAAAAACCAGCTCTCTAATAATCAGTAATATTTACCTCCTTTTTTGTGGTCATCTTTAGAGATTCGTGTCTTTCCCATTTTCATGGCTGAAAAACACTCCTTTTCCTGTCCTACAATATAAAACAAAACAATAGATGGGAGCGAGGGGGGGGGGGGGGGGGGGGGAGGGTGACAATATTTGCACTGTGATTCATTTTAAAATCACCTCTACCTCTGGGCCTCCCAGATACTGAATAATTTATACAAGATTTAAACTCAGAACCTATGACTGTTACATAGATATTGTATAAAAAGCTGGGAACCATCCTGAATGCATTCACAATTCAATAAAATAAATTATTAATACATAAGGCTTACACATAGGTTGTAGATACAGTAGGTGTTCAAGTATCAAAATGGTTTCCATATACTAATGTTTGATCTACAGGTCAAGTTTTCTCTTTATTTTTATGTATTTATTCTCTGCCTGGAGAGCATCAAATCATCAATACTGGAGCACAACAGGTTTTCCCATTATGGAAAATTTCTGTGATATTTATCACTCAGACGAGACATTAGTTTCAACAGCGAGACCCCACTCACAAATCGCCCCAGTGGTGTCCATAAACTCTGCACTGATATTATGGTGATTAGCTATCAGTTCACTAACAAGGGCCGATGATGTCACAGGCTGGGTGGACCAAATAACACGGTCATTAATATATCTAACAAGATGAGCACAATTCTCCCAATTAGCTGTGATCTGTGGATATAGATACTTTCTCAGGACAAATGAAATAATTCCAGATCGTTTTGTATCTTTATTTCCTTTGAGCATGAGTGAAAATCTATCAAGATCACACTGACTCCTCATTTTTTGGCTGTATTACGTAAATCACCAAATAATAGGACCATCAACTGTCAAAGACAGGATCTGATTATGCAAATGCAGGAACATTATTCTGTAATGTAGTCGTTTTTTGCATCTCAGTCTAAGATGGAAGCATACCCTCTAAAATCTTTTTTTCTTTGAATAACTGCCGTCATATCAGAGTGACACTGAAGAGAAAGTTCTCAGAGCTTACCTTTTAAACTTGAAATAAGTCCAAGCCCTATTTAAAATACATTACACAGTCAAACATTAAGTTTATATCAAACAAAGTAGTTTTAATATGAGATCAGAGTATAGAAATCGCACCATATGCAGTCAGGCACACAACACACATTTTTTATACAACAAGCTAAATTAAGCTTTGAATTTTGTTCTTATCAACAAAACTTGATACTCACAGATTAAGCAGTCTTTGAGAATGCACAACAGAACAAAATCACTCACATATACAGGATACTCACCACGCACTGACAACCAGCAAAAACTCAACCAATAGAGAAAATGTATGCCGAGCACTCAGGGTAAAAAATCAGGTATTCCTCACTAGTGTACTATACGTCCATTTTCATTGCCTAGTCCATATCCAAGCACGAACACACAGACAAAGAGACACTTCTCAGACCTAAAGGGGCCGTCCAAAATAAGGGAGCACCTGAGATGATGACCAGGTATAAGTGAAAAAGTAACAGGAGATTACTGTGACCCACACACACACAGACACACATGGTGGTGTACGATAACACACCCACATTCACTCACTCTCCACTCTCCTTACAGATGTGTCTGATATAATTGCCCATATTAAATAACCAGTAAAAAATTACTGTTGTATACATCTACTAAATGTTTTCTTAAGATGCAAATCAGCATATTAGAATGATTTCTGAAGGATCATGTGACCACTGAAAACCGGATCAATGATGATGAAAATTCAACTTTGCCATCACAGGAATTAATTACAAATAATGTGTTGTAATAATATTACCACAACAGTGCTGTTCATGCTGTATGTTTTGATTTTAAAAATAAATACCAATTTACCAATTACAAATGTGCTTTTGGTTATCAGATAATGCAAATAAACTGTAATTGGACATAACAGCTTATTAACCTCAACTATGTCAACATAAACAAAAACAAACTAAAATATACATTAAAAAACTTCAGACTCTTGTTTGGACTTTCACTAGATAGAACATAAGAGCGGACACAAATCAAGAAGAAAAGACTAGGATTGTATCATAGACATGATAAGGTAACCTTAACACTAATTAGATGATTTTTTAGAGCGTGATGAGACCAGCTCTGTTTAATCAAAGGGCTTCAGTTCAGCAGTCAAGGAGAAACAGGCATCCCACAGATACGACTTAACAACAACAAACAACGGCCGTTCTGCAGGGTCTATGGGATTTACTGGAGCTACTTCTGTGCCACATGAAATATCCTATACAGTAGGTCTACTGTAATCGTAGGCCAGACATTCAGCACAATAACTTGTTTAGTCTACATACTGTAGGATGTAATGGTTCAGTAAATCCTCAGTTCTGATGGACAGCGTTGCTACAGAGACAAAAGCCAGAGTCTCAGATTGCGCTCTCTGAGCAGCACACAATGGAGCAGACACTATTTTTTTTATCTATGCCTAGGAGAAGGACATTTGTGAACACTGTCAATCAATGAAGACACACTTGAGACATTTCATTCCCTCATTAAATGCAAAATGCTGCACTTTTATAAATCTGGCGTATTTTAAATAGTCTATCTCAATCTATCTATACTGACTGAAACATCTGATGTTTCTTTAAGAAGTGAAACCTCTGTAAAAACGACAACGCCGCTTTAATAAAGATTGTAATCCCCTTGCTCAACCCCCAGTTTAATGAAGAGTGACCTTTGCATATAATTTAGTGTGTGAGCTCAAGTGACATTTGAGATATTATGAGTGAAGATGCTAAACAGTATGCACAAAAAAAGTCACTGATCCAAAACCAATTATTCTAAACCCGGTTTAAGAAAGAATTATGACCTGTACCTGTAACATAATACAAAGAATACCACAACTGTCAACCACAATATGAAAGGAGAGAACATGACACCAGGCAGAGAAATGTGAAAGGCACTTCATTTGTATTTTGCTAGAGGCATTCAGACGTGATAGAATATATATATTGTTGAAATCCGTAAATGTGGGCATACTGTAGTATGTCAAGTCTACACAAAAAGTTAGACTGAACACAAATTATCATTCAAAAAGTCTCTTATGCTCACCAAGGCTTGAATTATTGGATCAAAAATACAGTAAAACAGTAACATTATGAAAAAATTATTAGTATTCAAAATAACTGTTTTTCTATTTTAATGTTTTAAATATAAATGAATTCCTTTAATGGCCAAAGGCTGAAATTTTTAGAAGTTAAAACTCTAGTTTTCAGTAATAAATGATCCATTCAGAAATCACTCTAATATGCTGATTTGGTGCTCAATAATTGTTTTATTATTATCAATGTTGAAAACAGTGTGTGTTTTTTGTGGAAACCATGATACATTTTTTAGGATTTCTTTGATGACTAAAAAGTAAAAAATAATAGCATTTATTTAAAATAGACATCTTTTTGCATCATTATAAATGTCTTTACTGTCACTTTTTGATCAAATTAGTAAATGCATCCTTCTCTGAAAGTAAAGTGTTAATGTCATTCCAAAAAAACGGCCCGTTTCCCCGACCCCCAAAACTTATGAACAGTAGTGTAAACATTAAAATGTACCACTAGAGACTAAGTTATTCATTTTTTACAGATCATTTTTTTTCGTGCTTGTGTGTGATCATGTACGTTGTACTAAACAAAACATTACAACTAAACCAGTTTAAATAACATCTTAACCAGGCTTGGAGACTTGCTGAACTTTATTGGCCAAGAAAAGGGGCACAGATGGCTCCAAAATAGAGAAGATCATTCACATCAATGAAAGTTTTAAGTTTTAGAGTATATTACCGGCCAGTTCCTCAACCATGACAACGGAATAAATGCAAAGAAATACATTTAAACAGAGATAAAATGGGATGCATTGAAAAAGCATAAAGCAGCGTTTTATGAATTATGTATCGCTCAAGAGCATGGGAGCACCTTGGTGCCTGAGGCTAGTTTCTCTAGCCACATAAACTAAGCTCAAACAGAAACTCAAAGCACATTCACTGTCAGAACAAAGTTGTGGGGTACCATACAGTAGTCTAGTTTAACATGATTATTTTTCCTTCTTGGTCACTCTAAAATTATAAAATACAGATAGCTAGGCTTCTTTAATTTTAAACAATTAGACTGTTTAAACACTATTCAGCAGAGACATTGAATACACTAAAGTGTTTTGTTTTAATATGAGTCTCCTTTGTATTTTTTTTTGTCAGTTTTTTTTCTCATTTACAGCAATGCGTAAATGAATAAGAAGCACAATTCTGTTTCATTAATGTGATGAATTATTAAACAATAAGAGCCTTGAGCTTTTGTGCCCCTACTTTCTAAAGTGTATGTGGGGGTTTCAAAGTGACAGTTTTATGCAGGAGGAGGAGAGGAGAACAAAAGAAATGGAGCAGATCGAGAACTGAACATTAAACTTGAAACCACAGACAGCGAACTGAACCACTAGAGTAATGCAAATAGCTCGTAAAGTGACAAACATCCATGTGCAGATGCCTCTGTTCTGTAAAGTTTTCATTTGACTGTAAGCTATCGCCCGTCGATAGATAGATAGATAGCTCAAAGAGAATAAATGCCCCTGCTCTCATGATTAAGCTTGCCTTGCACAACAGCAGGCTATGAGAATGAATCTGATCAGAACTGGGAATTCCAACAACGTCAACCAAATCTAAGGTGGTTAGATGGTTTAAAACAGTTTAGCTGGTGCTTCAAGCTGGCATTAGGTTTCACTATTTAGCCAGCTAGTTGAAAAAAATTCCCAAAACCCCTCTAAAAAACCATGTAAAAAGGACCAGCATAAATAGCTGGGCCAGGCTGGGGGACCAGTAAACATCCTTAGGCCAGAAATAACGTTTTTTCCCCCAGCAGGGTGGTATATTCCTGCTTACTAAAAACATGAACAGCACCTGTTCTAACTGCTGAGGATAAACATGCAGTATTCTCTATATGATAATGATGTGGCACACAAAAGGCTGATAGAAGCTGGATGGTCCAGTTGAGGGCATCAAAAGCTTTATCAAGCTGGGTCAGTGATGCAGGTGCTTTTTGTCGAGCTCTTCAAATAACATGTGAAAGAAAAAGAAAAAAACCCTTGTGAAATATAAGACTTTAGATACATCACACAATTTACCTGTTCAATTGTAATGCAATTCCATCTCAGCCATTTAAATCTAGCCTTGGATACAAGCCACATACCTAGTCCAATACTGGGAAAAGAGAAAAGGATTTACCTGGACTGTGGCATAAATTAAAAACGTATCATTAAACTGATCCTGAGTCACAACAAAAGATAAACACAGTCTTCGTAAATAAAAGTTAGAGTGCCATCAAGAGAGAGAACTGGGAGATATTGTTCAGGGCCGCCCTGCAATTCACAAGATGCATTGCATGATGCAAAATAAACGAGAACTCCGTCCGTGTTTTCTTGTGAATCATTAAATGTTTTTTTTTTTTTTCCTGTGTTTTTTTGGGCATACTATTTCCTACAACTGTCCATGGACATCGGGCTGTTACATTCAGAATATCGTGAGTATGGAAAGCACAGTTTCAGTGGAAGTTAAAGTAGGCAGACTCATGAATTCTATAGGAAAAGGAAACGAGAGTGAAAGAGATAAAAGCTGAGAAAAGAGATAGATAAAGCAGAAAGATAGGAGAGAGAGAGAGAGGAGCAAAGGAGAGAGAGGTGGAGATGAGAGAAGTGTCTATTCATTAGAGAGGACTAGCAGTTACTTCAGATCAGAAGCTTCACCATGTCCCACTGGGTCCCGGCACTTCAGCCGTACAACACAACACACACATACACCACTTTCTTCAGAGAGAAACTCCAAAAAAACTCTCACACACTGTTAAAGTAAAACTGTATAACTAAGACTTGTAATCAATAATGAAACAGCACCAGGAATGAGGTTCAATGGAGGACAGAGGGATACTATTATTTAAAACTGGTCAATGTCCAAGTAACCTAAAACACAACCTGAAGGGAACCTTTATTCATTATTTAATATGACAATTAATATGATTACATAATGTTACAATAAATTTTAAGTGTCCTAAAAGAAATCTCGTTTCAAGACTGTTTAACCTTTATAAAGTAGATACACAAATACAGCATTTGTATGAATTACATTAATTCTTCAAAGTGGTACAAGCAGCCTAATTGCTATGTAATGGCAACAAGTAGTAGGTAAAGCCAGACTCTTAAAAGTATCTTCAGTTCATAACTAGGAAGAAACTTGGGAGCACACAAAAAAACATAGTCTCTAACTCTTTGAAAAAGTCTCACGGTCTTCTTTCAAAGAGTTACTCTCTGTGTGAGCTCAAAAGTCATCCCATCAAAGCATGAAAGACAGTGGTTTGGTGCTCACTCTTTCTGGTCAGAAACCACAGAAGCAAATATGTTGTATGGAGGTCCCAAATGCAGTGCTTGCGTGCTAGTGTGCAAACAAGGGATGTTGAGAACAGTAATGAACTTTTTCTGGTTGTGGCATGTGTGTGTTTGGTGTGCAGTGTTGTGTTTGACTTAGCAGCTTGTCATCCATGCCAACTGTGCACAGCCGATAATGAACTATCATATCACAGTCCTATTTATTCAGCCCCTGAACGATTCCCTTGTGTTCTTATATCCTGTTGCCATGTCTTCTTCTCCATTACTCAGTTAATCTAATGCTAAATTGCTACATGCTACAACGTTGCTTTAGTTATTAATAGCTCTCTAACAAGAAATTATCCTGCATTGAGATAAGGGCCCATATACAGAGGCAACTCTGAAAACAGAGTAGCCTATAGATATAAAAATTACTCAAAGTAGGAGCATCACTTATGTTATCATAGTGGAAGACATAAGAAAGTCACAATAATATGGAAAAATTGAAGTTTACCAATGAAACTAGACTGTCTCTTCATGGAGATTTACTTGAAATAATAAATAAAAATGAGAAGTAAGCAAGCAAGGGTAATCCAGAACAGATAAACAGCTACTTCATCAATCACTTGCTAAAGACAACATCAATTTAAAACAGAAAAGAATACTTGACATCTCAGGATCCAACATTTGTTTCAGTCCAAATAAGATTTATTGGTGTGAATACTCACTAATTAAATTCCCAATAGCAAAATACAAGATCTAAATGAAACGGGGCTTTCAAATCCATCCCAAACCACCTACAAATTCTCTTGAGGTGCTTAAATTACCTAGTAGTAACTTTAAACACCCTTTCCCACTATAGATTGTTCTAGCAGTAATTCATCCAATATGCATCAGCATTTAAACACATCCACACAGAAACACTAATGGTGCCCACACACAAAACCATGATGGAGTAGTTTGTGACTGTGTATGGTTATAATTTATAGATCAGCGAGGACCCTGTAGAGACTGGAAGGCTTCGTGGAAATCAATGCATCCACACACATTTCCAGTCATCCATGTATTCATTATTCAGCACAAATTGTCCACGCAGTGAAAAGATGTGCTAATAAGATTATCTGTTAATACGATGAGCAAATGTATTGTTTAGTTAGATTGCTTCCTTATTACTAATCTAATTTCCTCTCCGTCAATTCTCTGTTTCAACACCCATTATCATCACAGAGTTATCTGTGCTGCGGGCATAAGAGGATGATGGGGGGGATGAGGAGTGATTGTGTTTACTGAGGCTGGATAAGATGACACACTTACTTGACGGAATGTGGGAATTCCGTTGGAGAGAACGTCCAGGTGATGTCACAGGAGCTCTGGCTGCGTTCCAGAGAGTAGAACTGTCTGTCTCCAAACTGGGAAAGTTCCATCACAGTCATCTGGAATATCAAGACAAATTCACCATCGCTTCCATACCTTCATACTCCCGTCCAGTGGTCTGATATTGGATCTCTATGGAAAATACTTGGTCTGAAATTCAAAATAATTAACAAATACATAAATAAATGCGGAATTAAATAATGCATGTTTAGGTTGCAACTAAATGTATCACCCCGTACATAGTTTATTTCACTGTTTTTTAAAGCTGTTTTCAAGATTACTGAATAGAATAGAATAGGAATCTGAAACATAATACATATGTCGTAATGTTGCATTTTATTTAAAGTAAGTTCTGTATTAAAACTGAACTTAATTACAAAGTTGAAACCATAGTTTACCGGTTTCACAAGCAATAAAGACACTTAATTTGACACTTTAATCCTTAATCCTGAACAAAGCTGAAGCGGAGGTAGAATGGTTGGTGTTAGAGTTAAGTTGTTAGGGTTAGGGTCATGCTAACCCATGTGGCAGTATCCAGTCTGTCAGCATCAGTTTACCTTTCCTTCTCATGTTTACAACTCATTAGAAGGAACAAGGAACAATTTAGCCCAGTCCCACTTTATCCCTGTCAAACTGCCCTGCTGGTCAACTCTCCCAAGGGTATATGTCAGACAAAAGGGGGAACCTGAGCCTGCTGAAAACTTTACTTAGATATAACCCCTGCTTTAATTAACCAATACAACACTAGTTTTTAAGCTTTCCTGAGGTCTCATCTCAACATAAAAAAAAAAAAAAAAAAAATCCATCAAAAGACTAAGTGCTCATGTAACAGTGATATAATTTGCTATTTCATAATTTGCAAGTTGCTTTTCCTGATGCAAACAATCACAGAAATGTTACAATAGGTAAGTTTTGCTCTGAGTAGAGTAAGAAATAATAGAAATGTAGGGAGAAATGTCTGAACAGAATTTGTGTTGGAATATGGCTCCTCTCATTTTGGAAAGTTTTTGTTTTCCTATCCACAATATTTAATTTAGTTTCAGGAAGCTTCTACTCAATATCCTGCATACCTAAGCAAAACAAACATGCTCAAAGGACCAGTCAGTGTTCACTATCACTGCAGCAGATCAACAAAGGCGGATTAATGCAGAAAATATGTTTAATATAACACCTCCACCCTAACAACGGATACATTTTATCAGAGAGCTGCTATTAACTTTATTCTGACACCATTAGAGATGCGCCGGATCAATCCGGAAATCAACCCGCACATGATGGTGGGATATCAGAGAGAGAGAGAAATTAGCCTCCGAGTTGTAACCTGACAACAATCAATTTTTGCAAGTTTTACAAAACCAGACCCGCGTGGTGAACTAGGTGGAATGGATGTTTTTGTGAGTGGGGGCTATTGCTATATGAACAAAGAGCATATGTCTGATCTGTTCACTGACTCGCGATAACAGTAGACATTCGACAACCCATCCTGCGACGTGTACCATGCTAGATGCCTCGCCACGACTCACGCGTATTGGCGGAGTTGATTGTCCAATATAAGAGTGTCAGCCACCTGCCAAGTGAACCCTCCTCGCACCACCTTCTGCAGAACCATGCGGAACGTGCAATAACCTGGACAACACTAACACCACATCACCCCACACACACCACACACACAACACATCAAACTACGAAAAATAGGACACACCAAAATAGACTCTCATACCTGAATCGAGATTTTGAAGTATTTAAAGCGGAGATGTACTATCATGACATTTGGCAAAGACAAACTGTCTCCGTTTATATCATCTATTTTATAAATTTACAACACTCATGGGGCTTGTATTAACAGTCAGCCATGAATTAATATATACTATTGTTTTTAAAGTCCTACGATTTATCAAGAATATACAGAAAATACAGCAAAAACTAGTAATATTCGTGAAATAGTTTGTGCTCTTTTAAAATAACGTTGCTATTTTTTCTATTATTTTAAAATGTAATTTATATGCTGTGATAACAAGAGAATCTCAAGACATGTAAAAAAATTCCTTTAAAAGAGTCATGGGGGAATGCTGAATTGTGGTGCTCAAGAAAATTGTGAATCACCCTTGAAAATGGTTGGTGCTGTTTACATATTGTGGACGGAAACTGTAATACATGTCTCCAGGCTTCTTCTTTGATAAATAGAAAGTTACAATATAATCACTCTATAAGGCTACTGATATGACTGAACTTTTATGGTTTACAAGATGTTGTTTTTTTTTTCCCCAAAAGCAAGTGATTCCATTATTTTTAGTTAGACCTTTAACAGCATGAAAAAATAATCGGCTGTGTAATTATATGTTAAATATATATACATTTGATTGTTTAATCAATGACTGAATTTCATGTTCGCCGTAGTCAATCAGGTAGTACATTTTTCCCAATCAAACAAAGATAAAGATTAAAATTTCTCTTAGTATGACAACAGAAAAGATGCTCATCAATCCCAGCAACACAAACCACAATGCGTTTTTATGTAACAAAATATGTCTGTGCATGAATTTAGAAGCAAACAAATCAAGAACATAAATAGATGTTTTTTGTCTTGTTCGATTGGTAACTCAAACAACTACCGTGCTGTATGAAGTGGACAGGCAGTGAAGAAAGCAATCAGAACCTCTGGACCTGACCAGGTTAAATGCCACATTTAGTTGTGGCTCCACACACTCTCTCTTGTCTATTACTACTGCATCACTGCCACAGCAAGAGAACGACAGGCGAGAATAAACTAAAAATACGCTGAATTTAGGTCTAAGTAAAGTTTTACACGGAACGAAAACAACATCACACCATTTAAACGGCTAACGTTTTAAGCACCTCTCTGAGCTACAGGCTGATTCAGATGTGAAATGACCCCTCAGGCAACCATTGAATATCCCATCCGTAGATACTTGATAAAAGGAAAAAGCGGCCATTGTGATTGATATGTCCCAGGATCAGTTCCGGGTGGTGAAATAATGGCTTTGTGACTGTCGGTGTGACTGCATGGCATCCGCGGGTGAATAATTCACTGATCCTGGATCAGGTTCTGGCTCCCGATCAGCTTTTCTAAAGACCCCACATACATTATTGATCTTCTGAACAAACAACAGACAATTGACTTTCATCTGCTCCATAATTATACGCCGTCCTGCCTTGTCAAGTCACTACTGAGACTTTTGTTGGAAGAGGTGCAGAAATTGGAGAATTCACAAGCCTTTTGACTAATTGTGTGAGGTTTGGGAAATGAACAGCTAAAAGCTAAAATATCTATAAACCTGCAGTCATTTTATAACTAGACCATGTATCAATATACCCATATTTACTAAGGTACTGTAAAAAGAAGTTGTTTTTTTTTCTTTTTCAAGCATTACTCAACCACCAAATTAATTTCCTACAATATATAACTAAAAAAAATTTAGTCTTGATGCATTGCTGAGCACAGTCAGAGTTGATTTCTGATTATCTGTGGTCTGATCTGTGTTCTATATGGTCTTGAATTACATTTTTTTTACCACACTTTGCTGTGTTTTCTAACATTACGCTGTTATTGTTATTGTGAAGGGCCATAACCACCACTGACACTGACATTTACATCTTTTACATTTATTCATTTAACAGGCGTTTTTTTTATCCAAAGCGACTTTCAGTTGGGAATACATCAAGTGATTCATCTTAAAGAGGCAAATAGGACACAAGCTAGACAGGTAAAGAGTTAAAGAAAAGAGAAAAAAGAGAAAAATATCGAGTAAGACAACGAGCGTTCTTTGTGCTGAAAACTTGAGAAAAAATTGCTCAAAGCAGGGGATGTATGTATGTTACGAGGCCAAGGAACTGCCGAGCATGTGAGGTTTTCACTTTCCATACAGTGAGTAATATAAATGAGTGGCCGGTGTTGGAGCTGGAATTTGACATTTTTTCTGCATATTCGCTGCTGTTGGTGTCATCAGCAGCAGTTTCTAATTATAGAGCAGCAGATGAGCTCTGCTCGATCTCTTCCAGGGATATCACTAAATTAAATGCACAATACATCCACTGACATAAAACCCTACATTACTATGTTGACTCAAACATTAACTCTCTAAACCTACAGACTGCCCCACGGAGTTGTGTAGCAACACAGTGAATCATTTTTTAAGCTACATATATTTTGTTAAAAAGTTTGTGGGTTCTATAAGATGTTTAAATTGCTTTTCTCCTCTTTGATGTCCTCGCTTGCGCCTTCATTAGATCAAAATAGAGCAAATTAATTATTACAGATTTAAAATAACAGTGTGAAAAATGTAGCTAATTCGTCCGCTTGATGGCAAAGCTATTTTTCCAGGCAGCCCAAACAAAAAAGTACTTACGTTCAGTCTTGCAGTGCCACATTATCCTTCAAATCCATTCTTTCTTGCTAATTTGTGTACTAGTCAAGTATTGACCAACATGATGCATTTTCTTCAGAAGTTCTTTTTGATCATAATAGCACACAAATCGCAATTAGTCTGAAACAGAAACTTTGTATTGTTTACTGTGCTTTACTAGTCGGTCTTTTTGTTCAAGTCTTATGATTTTTTCTTATATTGGACATTTAATTGCAGGCGGCATCCTTTAATGCCTTACAGAAATCTCCAATGTCACCTTACCTTGTGGACACTTGGTCGTGAAATAACAACACAATGTTGAATCAATCTTCTCCAAGGATAGGAAATCTTCCTCTCTAATGTATAATGACCTTAAAGTCTTGCATAAAGATGATTTCTGAGCTACACATGGTCTCACACCTGGTGTTTTTGTCGATCTACTACTAAGCCTGCAAAGCTCCAGGGTATCACATGGTGTTTGTCGACCACGGTCAGCTACAGTCGTAATGCATACGATGGATAGAAATTACATCTGTAAATAACAAACAAATAGCTAATGAGCTGCGTGGTTAACATATGTCCGCGGTGGCATGAATTATTCAGCAAATGCTTTTCTTATACATTTGTGATCTGTTCACGGAATTCATTCAGACCACAATAGATGTCTGTGAACAAAAACAATGTGACCATTGATTGCAAACCATAATTAAGAACTTAATAGTCATGGTAGATTTTTCTACTGACGGTTGTTGATTTAGTTAGTCGCGTGTAGATGCAGCCAGACTGGTTGAAATGGAACTGACTTAGATTAGGAACAGACATCAATTTCAGCTCACAAGCAAAAGCGCGTAGAGGGATCTGTTAACACCTCTGCAACCTAACATCTCAGCTCAATCTAGAATATGATGTATTCTGGTGAAGCGGGCAGGATGTTAACCATATATACACCCGCGATAAACCTACACACACTGGCGCCTGCATCAGCAGTGGAGTGTCACACTCTTTCAGGGACACTTTCAGTGAAGAACAGACCGTCAGCCTATCCTCCACTCCTAGGGGAAGACGGTGGATGGAAACACATCACAGCACTCTTTCAGAAAAAAAGAGCGGTGAGGGAAAAACCTTAGAGTGAATACTGACAGGTACAAGTGCAGAAAAAACACTGCACTGCATCCCAATTAAGCTTCTAGAAAAAAAACTATAACCGGTACCTATAGGGTGGATCTCTATCCTGTGCTCGCTCTCTCTCATTTATACATCTTATAAATGTTATAGCGTAAATTAGAATGGCTTTTTAATGTCACTCTTCTAATAAAAAAAAACGAATAAAAACATTATATTAATATTAGAAAATCTTATTAATTTATTTATAAATGTGAAGAGAAACATTCAAATCATTGTTTAGAAAAAAATTTTAAATCTAAAAATTTGTACTGTATTTTGCAGTTCTTGAAAAAAAATAAAGTCAGATTTGTGAGATATAAACTCTATATATAACCTATATCTCTACAATTATGATTTTTTTTTCTTCAGATTGTGAGTAATATTTCTTGCCAATGTGACTTATTTTTCCTCAGAATGGGTGTTTATATCTCACAATTTTGACTTTTTAACACGCAATGGCAAGTTTATTAAGTCAGAATTGTGAGGATTAAATTTCAATTTTGGGATTTGAAACAATATCAAATCTTGTTCCCCCTCCGGAATTGGACTTTATAACTCGGGAAATCTTGAGAAAAAAAGCAGGAATGTAAAGTTCTCACTCATCATTTGCAAAAAAAAAAAAAAAGTCAGAATTGAGAGTTTTTATCATGCAATTCTAAGAAAAAAAGAGATGGATAACTCGCAACCACAAGAAAAATCTCAGAACTGTGAGATAAAAAACTCTCATTAACATTTTTTATTCGTGTGTCAAGAAATAGGCTTCCCAAAAGGAGGATAACACATATAAGACTTGATGACACTTATAATATATTATAATATAATAGTTGGTGGTTACATTTTTTTAAATTACCATAAATGTTTTATAGTGCAAAAGCCTGCAGTCCGGAATTTGCGGGCATGTCAATTGTCAAACACTGCAAAAGGACTGTCAATAATAGCACGATTATGACACCACCAGCATTAGAAAGAGTTCAGCTTATATGAGTTATGAGGTCCATCCTGGGAAGATAACAAAGACTCGTGCAAAACCAAAAAAGGCATTAGTTTTTTGTCTACCGAGAATATTTAAATAACAGGTGCTGTGTTGCTGGAGTGTTGGTATTGGAGACCACAGGGTGAAGCCATGAATGTCAATTACTTTGAATTAAATGGAAATGTATTTGGGCTGTGTTTATAGCCTTGCTGGTCACTCAACATCGTGGTTCAGATTTATTTGGAGACGGGCAAGGATCGGGTGTACATGTCTTGATGTATTGATTGTTACTTTCTAAAACAGAGACTCTTAAAGAGAAGTGTGTCAATAAATCTTTTTTAGATGATCTGATGTGGCCATATGGTGGTTAGGATTGAATTCTTATACCTGTTAGTGAAGACTTTTGCTGTAATTAAACACGTTGCAATCTCCAACATCTCGTCACCATCTCACTTGACTCCCGCTTGGCCAACGGAATGCCTGGAAAACAAACCGAAACAAAAGGTCATCTGTTCAATCTGTTTTAACAGACTATAGGACTTTTTCCTTGCTAATATCCACATTATCTATTGGAATAAACATAAAATCCAAAGAGCTCTAGCCCCCTACCACACACATTCATGCTATAATGTTCGTATTATATCAAACCAAAACTAGACAATTATCTGAATCATTAATGGCACTCAAAGAAAACCTCAATCTGGTGTGTCCTGCACGAAAATCATCAACAACACAACAGGAAATCAGCAGCTGAATGTTATCAATACTGTGCCATGCTTGGGGATCTAAAGAAGCTTGTTTCCCTCCTCAGAGTGCAAAGGTCAATGTGTGAGATAAAGGTTAAAATAACAAATGTAATATGTGTGACAATATAAAGTTGCGAATGTGAATATGTTATGCTGTTTTAAACAGGCATCCATAAGAAACAGAAATTTAATGTACTACTGTTTTTTCTATCATGACCAAGCTTCAATATAGTCACTTTGCGATTTACGTTTTTTATAACATTTGCCAAAAGGTATTATGGAGGTTCAGTGTGAATATTAGAATAGCATTTATATTGGAGAATGACCCACTTGCATTCCCTTTCAAATAATTGTTACACATCTGTGACCCTGCAGGAGTCTTTTCTGCCTCTAGGGCTCTTAACAGTGGATGATGATGCATTAGATCAGAACATGGACTCCCATCTGGCACACTGATTCTCTACAGACAAACGGGCTACCCTGAGTGCTGCTTGCTGAGGCACGTTCTGTTTCACTGCCATTATGGAGAACAGCGGTACTCCCCTGCCAGACTGTTGGACCACAATGTTTCTTGCCGAATAAATCAGTGCAGCGCTGAGACTGGCCAGGATGCTATACTATGTGTGTTTAAAAAAGTAACAGAGGCCAAATGCAGGTGAATACGGTGTCACTTCTGTTAATCCACACTGTTTTGAACACAGAGTTTTGGGTTATTTACAGGATGACAGCGCATTCGACAGGCAAATTAAGTCTTGAAAAATTCAAGAAGTTATAATGTCATGTCTTACAGACCATAGTTTGTTAATGGTGCTGATTAAAAGCTTATCAGAGAATGTTTTGTTTCTCTTCTTCTAGTATGCTGTAAACAAATAATATGGAAAGACATACAGTACATGTCTACGTACAAGACTTATTGACCTACCTTCAATTAAATTATATTAATAATAATTTAAGGAGTTACACAAGACATAGTTTGTGTAAAATAATAACTATTCGCGAATACAGAATTACTTTTAAAATGGGACTTCTCATGTAATAATTCTCAGTGTCACATGATCCTTCAGAAATCATTTTGTTATGCTGACGTGGAACCCCAAGAAACATTCCTTTGTATTAATTACAGTAATAAGTTGTGTAATTAGTTGTGCTGATTTATATTTTTGTGCATAATTAGATTTTTTTTCAGGATTCTTTGATAAATAGATAAATAGTTAAAATGAATTTTTTAAGATTATAAATGTCTTTTACTTTTGATCAACTTGAACGTTATCCTTGCTGAATTAAAGTATTGATTTGCCAAAGGTACCGGGTAATACTTCCAACTAAGAAAAACAATTCAAACAGTAATATTTTACATGTTTCTCAAAAACTTTCCACCATGCACGCAACCAGAGACGCTAGAGAAAACACAAGTCTGCAGGTAGGTCCAATGCCTATTTCCTTCTCGTTTTTTTAAAAAGCAAACAGACAGTAACCCTGGAACAAAGAGCAGGGGGGGACAAATATGAAAGTAAATACAACATAATAAGGCCACTAGTTTCATCAGTATGCGAAATTATTAGATAATTTGATCTAAATTGAACTCCTGGTCTAGAAGGCTACTGACAGTGAATGAAACTGCACCATGTGTACATTTTAACCCTCAGAAATATTGTGCAAAAAGGAGACTTACATCCAGCTGTGCATAAAGACACACATATATGTATCTTTAAATCAAAAAAAAAAAGGGAAATTTACAGGTTTACAATAGACTGTAAGCAAAAAGTAAGCAAATGAGGCTTAATCAAGGGAAATAACATATTTAAGAATCTAAATGAAACTTAATGGAAAAAATATATATTTGTTGAGCTTGGGTTGTTTGACAATGGTTTGCTGCTACACAAACACCAGTACACACACAAAAGCGAACTTCTGTCAACAGGACACCCACAGTCTTTAATTCCAACACATTAGGATCATTTTTTCTATTTGAATGTTATGGGTTCTCATCACAGTATGAGCAGTTAATGCGATGAGAGACCTGATTCGACTAGAGAGTGAGAGATGCGTACCAGATGCAAACACAGGACTACAACTGAACATTTTATAACAATGAAGGGAAAAATGGAAACATGGGAGAAGTCATATGGCATGCATTGACACTGTGAAGTCATGTCAAACATGAAAGGCTGCAGAGAGGATGTGTGTGAGATTTTACTAGAGGTCTCAACCGCCTCCATTTGCACTCGAGCAGCTGGTGGCTGCAAAGTCTGCAGCACAGGTTCTATATTCTAAAATCTGCAGAGAGGAGTCGCTGATGGAGTACTGCAGGAATTGTGTGCTTTGCTTAGCTTCATGGTCTGAGCCAAATACCCACCGGGGTAAAGTCCAGCCAAGCGCTCTGTGAGATTTTCCCCACAAATCCCTCAGCTTCCAGTGCAGCATCTATATTCACTCCCACAGAGGGTGTAAATATGAGAGAAGAATAAACAATAGGAGATGGAGTTGCTCATTAGAGAGAAAGCGGGGAATAACTGGCAGTGAGAGCTTATTTTAAAACTCACTCACCTCTACAATCCCCCGTGTACGTTTAGTGGGCCTTTAGTACATTTATTAGAAAGCTTGAGGTGATAGGCGTTTTCTGAGAGTACAGGGCAAGAATAAGAAAATGAAGAGTCGAGATAGGGGTCATCTCTTTAACCTGCTTTATGCTCCCTGTGGATCTAAAAAAAAATTCTGAAAGCTATTAGAAAGCTGCAAAAAGTCATATGCTTTAAACAAATGCCAATTATCACACAAGCATACCATTAGGAATTTAAAGCATTTTGTGAGATGTTCAATCATATTTAAAATTATCTGATGGGATGTTAAAGCTCAGCACAATTACAAATTAATGGTGATGCAAAATATATTTTAGGATGGTAATTTACTAAAAATAATCTTTAAAAAATTTATAACCTTGTTAAATGTAATCTTCAGCAAATCTTATTTTATTGTGATGCTTAATGCATTTTAAAACGTTTTTATTTTTTTATTTTTTTATTTTTTTACATTTATTTATACAAAATAGTTTCCAAATTTTAACATTGGCCATTTTTCGATTATTGACCATAAACATGAAAAATAACTATTGACATATTGCTATCAGCCAGAATCTCTATACATGTATATGGTTCATCCCTATTAATGAACAACCAAAATATTGTGTGAAAATGTAAAACAGCTGTGCATAATTCACTTTGCCACCAATAATTACAGACAATGTTATTACAACAAATCTGTGTCAGGTTGCAATCAACCCTTTACAATAATTAATAATACCCTTAAAAATGCTGCTGGCTATGAACAGAACTGATTAGAAGGAATTACAGTGACTGTGCCCATAGATACAAATCAGATGAGGGAAATTTCTCAATTATCTTTGTGGATGATAAGGCTACTGATTAAAAAAATTATCTGCAGCTCAGAGTATAGTTTTTTGTAACAGAATTTGTAAGAAGGCTGCATTCATCAACACAAAGATGTTACCGCTAGCTCATAGTTCCCCACCATGACTAATTTTACCCAGGAAATAAAATTAATTGGACAAAAATAGCATGACACATTCTCTCACATAATGTTCTAAGCATAAGCTTCACCACATCTTGTTATATTCATGGTTAAACAGGAAATATGGTATGAAAAAAACTTCAAATTCAATATATCATCAAAAAAGTTTTTAATTATATAAATTTGCTTATAAAATGATGTTGTTTTAAAGGATGTTTAGATGATTTTTATGGAAAACGATGATTAAGAAAATTACTGCAATGTGACTTAGAAAATTGTAGTAAATTGCAATGCCTGAAATGCAGTCAGATTATGTGACGATCACTTCCCAAGTTTGTACATAAAAACTTAAAGAAATAAAAATAAAGTTTAGGACAGGTTATGGAATAATCCAGTTTGAAACATTTTTCTGTCAATGAATAAAAAGACTTATCTGCCCATCCTGGTGCTAGAAGGTTTGAGCTCAGTGTCTTGTTTGACTGGACTCTATTTCACTGGAGATAACTCTGAGAAATTGAATACATTCTCAATCTTTCCTCATCTCTCACTCTATTTATTTCCCCCTGGGATACACTGCTGCAGACTCACACAAACCAGAGAAACATGTTACAAATGGATTTTTCACAGATTCTAAACCCCATATATTTATATTAAGCAGTGTTTATATTGTGAAACAGACTCATAATAAGCTATAAATAATAAATCTGTAAGGGATAATATACAGGTAGCTATTCAACAAGTAAATATAAATGAATTACAATTTTATTTGATTATGAATATTTGATAATTTTACCTGTTTTTTACAACAACAAAAAAAAAGATTGCAAAGTACAAAACAATCAGCCTAGCAACAAGACAAACACTACACTGATAATATATATATATATATATATTATAATATATATATATATATATATATATATATATATATAGATATATATATATATATATATATATATCTATATATCATCCATGTTTATATATCATCCATGGAAACTTCCCATTTCACTAAAGGTTCAATATAGTGGAAAAGGTCTTTTAGAATTTTAAAAATGTTTCTATACACTAAAAAATGGTGATTTTAAGCACTGTTTACTGAAAGGTTTCTTTGGGGAACTCAAAATAGCTCTTGACTTTCTGTGTGAAAACGCTCTTTTTGGAAACGTTATTTTTGCGTTGGACAGTCACTCCAAACTATACCATTAATCCAAACAATTATAAGTAGGTCAGAGGGAGACAATTGAAGTTACAACTGAATTCAAAAATCCGAGACTACACTAGAACCAAGTCTGAAGTAGTTAATATAAATGCTAAATATGAATGATTGATCAAATTGCAAAGACCAAAGGTGCATCCCAAATCGCGCTCTTGTGCACTATTCTATGATGTTTTTTAGTATGAATAGTGCGAGTAGTGCGTTTCACAGTTCATGCATGAAGAATTAGTGAAATTTAAATTGCTGGTTGATTAACTTGATGTTGCGATAAAATGAAGTGTGGAATGTTGGACACTTCATGCACTCAACTGTCGCAGCTTTAATTATGCAGCGAAGGGGGAGAGGCTATCAGACTCCATTTATGAATGACAAAATAACCTTATATAATTCATACACTACATGGTTGAGTACATAGTGTATAAGTACATAGTGTATGAGTGCTTAGTGTATAGTGCATCATTTGGGACGCAGCTCAAGAATCCATTTGAGCTTTGAATAATAATCAAAACACACAGATTACTTCACTTAAAAACATGCACCGTGGTTTTTATCATCAACCTCCGTCCTATTTTACCTGCTTGCATTTAATTTCTCCCACCAATGGATCTCTTATATAAGCTGTGAACCGATGACTTCTCTGCTCCAGTGATGAAGACATGAGGTGATTTGAGTTTGCAATTCAGCTCTAAGAAAACTAAGAGCCGCCTCACCATTTAAATGCATGGAGAGTGAATTATTCAATGGCAAAGGATCACACGCTTTGACACGCTTTCTCCCTCCCCCTCACTTCTTTTCTTTCTTTTTGTCTGTGATTCAGATAATGGAAAGATGCAAGAACTATTTCAGTGAAATCAATGTCTCACTATTAGGTACAAAATGTGCACTGGTTCTAACATCAAACCGCATCTCTAATCGGCCTGCTCAGTCAAGCCCCCTGGTGTTTTTCTTTCTCGTTCTCGCTTGCCCTTCCACTTTTCCTTCTCCTCCTCTCCTACATGTTTATCTCTTTCTCACATACTATATGGTTTAATCACTTCTCGCAATTTGAGTTATTTGAGCTTAATTTCTTAGCTCTTATGTTCAGATTTATCTTCCAACCTCTGTAATGTTTCATTCTGCCACATGAAAGATGCTTTCTGACATTAATACAGCAAGTTAAAGCACTTCGATTATTTCAGAATCCCAGTGTGCAGCCAAACTCTTAGGAACATTTCAGCTAATTAAGCTTATTTAAAAACAGATTGTTTTGATTTACTGCAGTAATCTGAAATGACTGAATGTGGCCATTACTTCTGCGCTCTTCCCTTTCTACACCATATGGCCTCACAGTGTGTGATTTCTCCTGCAGCACCTCAAACATCTCACCCTCTGCAGACTTCTCTAGGTGACCTCACTCACTTCTGAGTCACAGCTAGCTCAAATCTTTTCCTTTGCCATTAAATCTCTCAGGCATCATAAGAAATGGAAACATGCATTTAGATGCATGTATGTTGTTTTACAAATTCTAAAGGCAAGGGGCAGTCATGGTTAGACTTTACCAGAAGCCAGCAGCACTGTAGTATGAATGTATGCAGATTGTGTACCGTGTGACAATAAGGGAGTTACATGCCAAATCCTAGCCTGTTTTGAACATACTTAAAAAAAAATCATCAGAACTTTTGTTCATTTATTTGTCTAAAAACACATTCCTACAAGAATGTTTTACATCAATGGTTCTCAACTGGCACACAAAATTGTTGTGATTGGATCACAGATACCAGAGAAAAACAATGCTAAAGCAAATAAATAATTAAAATGCAACTAATCATACATGTGAACAGATGGCATAGAAAAATAAATAAGTTCATTTACCTTTAAAAATGGAGAAGACAATCAGAACCAGTTGAGAATCACTGCTCTCCTGCTCAATAAATTCAGTTCACAGGTGGAATTTAATTTGTAAATTTTTCATTAGTGATCTAAATTGAAGGATTATCATTTCTGTGCACAGGGAAACATTTTGTTCACGCTCCAAATTAAAAAACAGCATCTAATGTGAAATGTCAAAATTTCACATTTCAGAGAAATGTCAGCATGACGCATGTAGTTTTTAAAACTGTGAAAAGCTGAACAGAAAGAATAATTAGACTGACAAAAGAGAAAGATTAGTGCAATTTGGTGCTTCATTGGGCCATTTGGGAGAATGATCATATTAGATTAGATCTGCTGGTCATGATGAGACAATTCCCAATCAGTATAATGAGAAAGCAACTCTAATTTCTTCATTGAGACACTGATGCAGTGTGATAGGCATAGCTGAAGTTTTGTGATGGACATGAACTATGGGGGATAGCTTTACATGTTTCAGCAATAACAAGCTCCAGCAGAGAGTGTTTGATTATACAGTTAAATGCATGGGGGAGTAATAGGGGGGAAAATTTAGTTTGTCAGTCTTCACATGTGAACATCCTTAAATGCATATGCATGCATTAATACAAAGAGCAGCAGTAGTGCTTATAATAGCATCTTTATGATCTTTCGCAGACACATTTTTAAACCAAAAACAGATTTAGGGACAAGCATTCGTTTTTTAACCTACTTTATTGTCTTTGGTTATATGATGAATTCCTGCGCAAATATGTCATCACTTCAAGTATTCACTCATTAGCATTCATAGAAACTGCATTTCACTAGGCCCATATTTTAGTCCTGGTATAGTTTTACATTTATTGTTTTATGCACCCCCACAGCCCCATTAGTGAAGTTCAAGTACCCTTTCTTCAAAACAAAACCAGAAATATGTTCCTTCACTCATATTAAAGAAGTTTGAAGAAACATTAACTATTAATTAAAAATAATTGACACTGTGAAGAAAAACAGCTCACCACACTTTTTCTTTTTCTGTATTTAATAAGACATCCGAGCTTGTTTGTCTTCTACAAGGACCAATCCCAGAGAAACTTTCTCTGAAAGACCTAACAGCACATTCATTTATAAATAAAATCCAGATGGCATGGTTATATCATCGACCAATAAGTCAAATCAATTCCATGTACCGTGGAATATAAATAGCATAGAAGCTCATGACTGAAATATCTCCCACAAGCGAATACATTGACATTTTTACAAATTTTTAATGCAAGTTATGATTTACAGGTGAAAAGACTAACAAGTCTACCAAAGTGAAGTCAAACATATTTCCAACCATTCCTTGAAAGCTGTTTAAGAACTACCTGGCTTTCGTATTCCCCTGGTTTTAGACATTACAAGATTGGAAAGAAATTGCCAGCCGCAAAGGATTCAGCAAAGTCTTTCTCCATCAATCCCTCTCTTTTTTCTTTTACATTTGCCATTAAACTGCTAAAATACAAGCAATAGAAACTGTACACATCCAAACAGGATATTGTATCCACTGAAGTTTCATCCACCACCAGAAAAGCCTTAAACAGCGTGAGTGCCAAACGTTCACATCAGCTGCTGTTAACAACAGAGTTTCTTGCTGGACTCCTGCAGATAAAATCAATGTTTTAAAGACAGAGGCACTCCCGCAGAGGTGATGTAAAGGAGGCAATTTTGCACATAGCTGCAGCAAGCCTCTGCTTTGAACCATGTCCTGTCCATCACAGTCAACATCAGGTTGCAGGCCTAAGTAGTGTGCAACAGCACTGCAATAATAAGCCACACAGCACTAAGAAGTGTTTTTAGATCAGTGGTTCTCAAACCTGTCCTGGAGTACCCCCTGCCCTACACATTTTGTATGTGTCCCTCAATTATCACACCTGATTCAACTCATCAGCTCATCAGTGGAGACTGCAAGACCTGAAGTGGGTGTGTCAGATATAGGGAGACAAACAAAACGTGCAGTGCTGGGGGTACTTCATGGAGAGGTTTGAGAACCCTGGTTTAGATGTTATTTACTGTATATTACATTAAAAAATAAACCAAAGATTGAGTGGAGAAAACACAGCATTTTACTAGAGCAAGACATTTCCGGGTTAAATTATGTACAAAATGATGTATGTTTTTGTCTTTGTCAGCGTCTGTGAGCTTGTTGAAAATAAAATAATAATTGCTCATGCATAAACAAGATCTGAGTCCATTCTGATTCAAATGAATAGTCTATTTGAGAGTGTACAATGAGTACAGCTGGCTAGAGTCCTGAAAGGTGTACTCAGCTGCATATAGCAGGATTAGAAAACAAGGATTAAAAACTGCTGTTTGCTCGTACTGAGATAGTAAGACTGAGAAAACAAGTGATGGGATACATGACAGAATGAGAGAAGCAGAATTTCATTCTTTCATTCGTATGTTAGTAGAGATGTAGGGAAAATTCGCTTAAAAGAACAGTGCCACCCAAAGATTCAAATTCTGTAATCATTTACTCACCCTCTTTTTTGTTTCATGACGACTTTTCATTTACCTTCAAAACATATACAGTATATTAATGACACCTGAAAAGACTTCTGTCCTAACATTGAAAGTCTACAAAACCAAAACTTTTAATGCATCAAAATGAACAAAAAAAAACAACAACAACAACAACAACAACAAAAAAAAAAACAACAAAAAAAAAAAAAACATTGCATTAAGCAATAGATCTGGAATGACATGAATATTCTGACAATTTTCAGTTTTGGGTAAACTATCCTTTTTAACCTGTGCACAAATGTGCATACTTCTTGCTTAGTAGACTGTGACATAATATGAAAGTATGGGAATTTAGATGTATTGTTTTAGTTCTTGGTTTACTGAAGGAATTACGGAAAATGGGTAAAAGCACAAACATGAACCCACAAAATCTGTGCTAAACGCAATTTATGCAGCACAAAAACTTGTTTGTTGGTTCTATGTTGTGCAGATGCAGCAAACTAATCTAGAATCTGGCATGTAGATATTTTGTATCGCCCATTTACAATGCAAACCATGCTCAACTACACAGTGTGTCTGAATATATGCTCAGTTACACTGCTTTTCGATTGTCATTGATCTTCAAATGATGAATAAAAGCTGTCATGATCAATAGAAAATGTACACAAAAATCTCTTTTAAATAAAGTCTGTTTACTTTCTGTTTTATGTCCTGCTTTCGGTAAATGTCAGTGTTAGGTACATTAAAAGCCATGTTACTTCTTGATGAATATGAAACCTGATCATGCCTGCCTGATAAACCTGAATGGAAAACAATGCTGGGCCCAAACACAAACATGCTTTTAAATAAAAGAGTAAATAGAAAGAGAGAACAAAAGTGAGAGCAACAGCATCTCCTACAGTAAGAGAAGTGTTGTCTGAACTGTCTTGTGGGGTTTGGTATGAAATCTGTGATGTAATCATAAGTGGCGAGTGGGTTCAGTAGATTTGAAGTGTGTAACAGCCCTCTCTAACCGCCCAGTAATGATAAAACTATTACCCACAAAACTATGAGTGAGAGACTGAAAGGAAATGAAGAGGCTGGAGTTCAACCAGAAAGATCATGGGGCTTACATGGAAGCAACATAAAAACTAATTATGTTTCCCGGCCCGCTCAGCAGAAAAAATGTCAACTTTATTCTTCCACATTTAAATAATCTCAAATAATTATTAGTTTTTGTTTTGTTTATTGCTTTTACTCACTAAGAGTCTCTCTCTCTTCTTATCTTACTGTACACACAGTGGAAACACCGCCTTCACTATTAACATAGACAAAAGACCAATCAGCAAGAAAGGAAGCAGGACTTCGTTTTTTAAATAGAATCAAAAGAGCATTTTTTTAATGCTTGCTGGAAAAAATCAACAACCCCCTCCAAAGATGAGATGAGGCTAACACTAGTGTGGGAGTCCCCATCACGACTGACAGCAAAACATACTTGAATTTCTGCCTACTATGAGGATATAATTTTTTTTTTTTTTTTTTAACAGCAAGTTATTATTAACTGCAAATAAAAAAAAAACCTCTTTATTGGTACAAGATCAGACGCAAAATATCTGTGGGGGGAAACACACATCCTCAAGTCATATTCACATTATGATTTACAGTATAACTGAGAAAGTAACAAAGCTTTTCTTGCTATTGACCTATCCAAATTTAAGTATGAGACTTGGACCTGCAGGGATATTTCAGAGTAAAGAAAGTCATCATTCAAAGAACTGTATGAGCCTATTAGAAATTTAGCTGGTTTATCCACAAGCTTATTGCCACTTCATACTGCTGCGTTGCTTGCCAGAGGGTCTGTGCAAATAGCATTAATAGGATTCAGGTGTGGGCTAAATGTGATGTGTTTGGTCACGGTGTGAGCGGGTTGATTGCTCGAGTGATTCCTTCACCACATCCTCTCTCGGGGAGAGAGAAATCAAATTTGTAGTGTATATATATTTCGCCGCTCTGAGGTCGACAGTGTTAGTGTCACGCTTAAACATTCTTGAGTCAGAAGCCGAAGCTGGAGATGGAGATAGCAGGGGGAAATACTGACCTGCTCAAACCGAGCTTCATCCTCGCAGTTTTCCCAGCACCCGGGAGAAGAAGGAGAGACCTGTATGGAGAAAAACAAAGCTAAAGGTCAATATGCTGCATAGCATCAAAGCAGCGTTATATATAAGAAACATTGTGTAATATAATGAAGAGTGCAATGTCAAATATTATAAATCTTAACAAATAAAACTCTCTGTGTGTGTGAGAGAGTATATATATTTATATTAACCCCTTGCATCCTCACTGACCAAGAGACCTTACTAATACAGAACAGTGCTTGTTGTTTGTTGTCAGTGTGTGCTTGTGCAAACAAGAACTGTCAATACAAATACACTAACACACCAACTTTTGCACACATACACAAGCTTACACAAACACTTTGAACACAAGAAATATTGCACTTGAGCAATGAATTAAGGTTTTTCTGGTTGAGGTACACTGGTAGATATGTCTAAGAAAGGTAAATACATAAACAGTCATTATTTAGGGCCAATGATAATAAAATAAACGCACAATAAATTCAATACAATGATGTTTGTTCTTATTCTCTTCCCAGCCAGCAGTTTTTATAATGCAATTTCACCACATATGGCAGAGAGAAATACATTTTTGTTTTTGTTTTGCTATTATAGTTTTATGCAATCATACCACTGTCTATTGTTGTCTTGATTTTTGATGCACTGGTACAGGTCATGTCAAAAAGTTCTTAAATAATACAATTAGTGTGAATTGTCATTTTGAAATAAGTTATGTAATCTCAAAAAAAATACAGACAACAAAATTATCTTAGTCTCAAAGAAACAAGCAGCATCTCATCTCAAACTCATTGCTGCCTGCTGTTGTCACAGGAGCTTTTTCCCTAGGTAACATTTACATCTACCCTCTGTACACAGAGCTGTAGATCACAAGATGCTGAGCTGGTGAGGAGTTTAATTTTTTTTTATTTATTTTGCTTCAAAGTCATAATAGAAAAACAAGAAATTGAAAAAAACGTGATGAGGAAGAGTTTGTGAATTGTGCAGTACTGATGCCTTAAATAAAGAGAGAACTGAGGGTAAAAAATCACAAGGCTCACAACCTAGATTTAAAAACATTTTTCCTTGGTGACAATAACAAGAAGACATGGATAAAAGCTCATATAACATGCATAAACTAGGCAACAACTTAATAAAATTGATGGGCAACCTGTAAAGCAACAGAACAATCCTGAACAGTATTTTCAATGATGTATCAATCTTCTCAAGGACTTTTCAAATTCCAACATAATCACATCACAAAGTCTGAAAGCCAATACTTCTCATACATTCCATAATTTTCTATCTCTGATGAAACATTTTTATTAAATTTTTCATTGTTCTCAGACCCATTCGTTGGTACTCAATCTTAGTTATGCAACCCACAGAGAAACAGGACGCGAGCTCAGTAGAGCCCCTTCCGCTCCAGACAGCCTAGGATCACTGCACACTGGGGCTGCTGAAGATTAGGAGAAGGCCAAAATGGGAGGGAAGGAAAGGGTAGCAGGAGAGCTGATAGTCATTGCCATCAGAGAAAGTGGGGGGAAAATAACAACAGGACCATGCATCAAAATGACTTATTATTTGAAGTGTCTCAATCAAATTACATAAAAAGCAGACCGTCACCTTCTACACCATCGATTCTCTCAAAACATCCCTCTGTAAGTAGATTCCTATTAAAAATGGAAGATGTTTACTGCGTCCTCTTTTTTTTATTAGCAATAAAATGTTGTTTGTCCTAGCTCATTTCTACTCCATTTAACTAAGGCGTTCTGTAATTTACCTTTTTATTATGCTAGAAACACATAAAACTTCACACATATCTCTGGCAGTATCTGTATCACAACCCCTCTCTCTTACAAACATACACAGAGAGCATTTTATGGAAAAAGAAAATAATTGTGTCAGATGAACACTGAGCAACTGTCCAAGGGTGCTGAAATACACAATACATAATATATAATTAAAAATATATAAAATAATAATAATAATACCACAAAGAGAAAGAGAGGAGAGAAACAGGAGAAAAAACTGTTGTCATTCATATCCAGTGTCTTTAAAGCCACATTTAATTAACATGAAATCTAATTGATTGCCTGCAAGCCTCACGACAAGATCTATCCTAATGAGATAAAACACCAAAAGTTTAGGCAAATTTGGTTTTACTTTTCACAATTCACAACTTTATTCAGCTTTAATACTTCTGGGGGACCTTGAAGACAGTTTTTGAAAAAGAATCCCACTAGCTTACTGCGCTAGCCATTTGATTAAAACGCATTGCTTGAAATTAACAATGAATTAAACAGTAGGCTACTGCAGTAAAAATCGAGAGCCTATATATAATGAAACCAGCTCACGCTTGTGTATGAGGAAATAATGTTACCATCTATCTACCAGCAAGGGAGTTTTTAATAATCTAAAGCGATATTAAAAAACCTTCGATGTTCTTTGATAAAGACAGGATGCAGACTGTATTTCTACAACTTTTCATCAGAACCTCAAGTTACACACCACTGTATGATCAATATAAAATAGGATAAAATATTAAAACTACATACGTATATCAGATGCTTAATATACACATGCACACATACTAAAACATTCACTATAAATTATTGGTCTATACCTCTGAAAGTCACTTTAGCGATGCGGTCCCCCTTTCCACGAAGCTCCGTGACAGTCTTCAGGTTACACTACTAAAGCCATTCCCACTTAAAATGAAGAAAAATCAAAAGCCTAAAACAGAGTAAAAATGTTTCATCACAAAGATCGTGGATCTATCTTGAACAACGCTGCATAACTTCTTATAAAATCATGTCCTAACTGCTTTAATTCGCTCCATAAAAACCGGAAAAATCCTCTTATGGTACAAGCTGCATCCTCTGTGCGCATAACATGAAAAGAGTAATTAATAATTAAAGAGCTTTCATTTTCTCTAGCTTTACTATGCCCACATGTACACTCGTCAGATCCGCTCCGACACGCTTTTTTTCACTCTGCGATGCGCCTCTCAGCTCCGCACGAGCGCAATGTGATGACGGATGCCGCCAGCAGGGGGCAGTCGCACACAGTCAAAACTCTTTCTCAGGGGCGGATTCTTGCAGAAACCAAATACGCCCTAAAAGCTTCTTACCACATTGATTATTGTTCGAAGCAGAAGCATAGTTTTATATATTCTGTATAGAGTTAAACTGACAGATTATCTATGAATAAAAATTATTATGCGAGTCTATACTGAGAAAAAAAAAAATGGTTGCTAGGCAACCTTTTGTTGTCTTATCTGCGGTGCAGGTCAGCGCTGACACGCAGGAGCTTTATGATCGGATAATATTCATAGTATTATCAACTCAGCCATGACTTTCAGAGGAAATGGTACTCTCATTACGCATAACAACACAACCTACATCCCATCGTCTCTGATGCCCGGGTAAAAACATAGCTTATTTCAAATTTTGTGTGCAGGGCAACGTTTAAGTTTTGACATTTACGGATTGTTTTTCTTTTCAAACGATACAAAAAACGTGTGCTGTCATTTAATGTTAAATATATAAATCAATTAATTGACAGTGAGTTTAAAGAAACTCAATTAGTTATGGCTGTTACCATTAAAATCGTATAATTTTACCATTTCCTTGGCATTTCTAAACCTGAGGGTGAGGGAAATCATAAAACAATATTATCAATATACCAGTATCAACTGTTAAGTGTGCAATTGCTGCATCATTTAAAGGTACTGTGGACCACATTCCCCACTACTAATTCCTGTATTGAGAGACTTTTGGCAATTCGTCCCTAAAGTACCTCCAAAACACCCGATCTGCAATGATGGCCTCTAGCAAAAGCTCTTACAGTAGTGTTGCCTCTGAGCTCCCAAACCCAAGACAGTATCTTACCCTACTGGTCCGGTACAACATTGATTTCAAAAGGCAGAAGGAGATCCAGGACTTCAACATGGTAAGAATGAGAATTAAGGTGTGATTGTGGATCATTTTCTAAACCGCTCTGGAATGATTTTTGTCTCACTGAATAGTCATGCATATTTTGGACTTCTCTTTTCCCCAGTTGTCACAGAAGCACAGGAAAATTACAAAGATAAGACTGGCACGGTGCAGCCTGTCAATTACTTTGTCTTGCCAGAAAAAGAGAAAAGGGAGCTTAGAAGATCCCTTCAGAGTGAATGTAAGAAATGAACTTTACTAAGCCATCTCAACTATTTTAATTAAAATAACTATTTTTGCATGTTATCCCCTTTTAAGTAAAGCCGAATAATTAAGTATCTTCAGTATCTGCCTATATGAAACATTTGAATATATTTGTTTGTGTGTGTGTGTTAATTATGTATATAGTATTTAGATATATAATTACTTAAATAATTTGATTGTTTATAATTAACAGAAACTAAATAGGGCTCATTTTTGAGTGTAATCTCTAAAAACTGGTCTTGGGCTCTCCTATTCCTTCTCTATCTCTCTCTTAATCCTCCGTCTCACACAGATCTAATTGCCTCTTTCCTTGGTCCCCCTGAGACAGTCAAGACTATGGCTGTCCAGTGATTGTTTGTGATGGATCTATTTGCTGATGCATTACTCAGGGTTAACTGCACTTGGAGCTCTGCTGTCTCTAGGGGTTTTATGTTCAGTTATGTTCACATTTAGCTGCTGGGTAGTTTCTGGATTCATAAAGAATTTATGTATGAGCGAAACTAGAGCTGTTGTTGTTTTAAAATATTGTCTCCTTTTCTTTCCTTTTTTTTTCAGTTAATTAGAGATCATGCCATATCAGATGGAAGTCTGATCAAGTCTAATGGTGTCCACCACAAACAAGTCTTCCTCAAAGGGATCACTATTTACATTTATTGTGTTTAATAGGCTAAATAATATACATACAAGGAAAATGTGTTTGCTCTTTTTGTGCCTCTTAGATCAATAATTTCTAATTTATGTCGTTTGCATACATCCATTGGAATGTCTTTATAACATAATGTTTAAAGGTCAATCATATGATATGATATTGATCCACTGGCTATTTGTTCTTTGCAGTGCATGTGTAGTTTACCCTACACTTTAAAATCGTAGTTAGGCTTGACCTATTTTATAAATAATTTATTTTAGAGGGTTATGTCTTCAGAGAAGCAGCTGAGACACATTAAAATAAATAAAATTTAATTAAATTGGACTCAAATGTATTGCCTTGCAGAAGCTGAGATGAAAATTAAGCAAAATAGCATAATTAAAAACATGCTGACTACAGTGAATCGCAGTAGACGGGAGTTTAACCAATTAGAAAACAGCTCTAACATATGTGCGGAAAAGGATTTACAGGACGGTTTTTTAAGTGCAAGCCACTGGCAGTGATATAGCCTACCTTCTTGCGGCTTCGATTTGCAGCCGAATTCCAAATTGCGCGCATGCGCTTTGATTTTTCCTCGTTTTGTATAGTTTCGCACAAAATTGTGGAGAACGCATATAGAATTTCTTATCCATAATTGCATAGCTGATTATAAATTACAATACTAAATAAACACAGTAGTTATAACACAATTACGATTATGAAGCATTAGCCTACCACGAGTACAGAATGAAGTTTGGGTAAACAAGCTGTAAGAATAAACAGAAGACGATAAGTGAGTTCTACATCAGAGGAAGTATGTTTCAAAAGATTTTCCATCGCCTTGTTCTGAAAATATTTGGGTAACCCCTAGTCCCATTCGTCCCCCGGTAGAGGGAGACAACGTCTGGGAAAGAGCGCACAGACCTGACGTGTAGCGGGCAACTGAGCATCCGAGCATCCCATAGCCTTCCTTCCCTCAGTGTAGCGGATCGCCGGAATACTGGAGCACTAGTTTGCAATGTCTCCTGCACGGGCACGAGCTCTTCTCGGGCTCCTGATCACACTTTGCACCCAGAGCCCACTGCTGTCGGGTAGGTCAATCTGCTTATCTCTATTTAAATAGCAATTTACAAAAGCAAACTTTGTATGTTTATTTAGAATTATGTAGAAATTTAGAACTATTTTTAAAATTATATTCTTTAAGGACATTTGTCTAGCATAATTGCCAGGTTAGTTTGGCCAGGTTTAGCCAACTGAGGGTTTGTCTAGTACAATTGCCAACTTGTACTGTACAAGATTATAATTTCATAAGCACTTATGACAAATAGGTATATTGAATTAATAACCTATGCTTTGTGACTCTGGAGGTCAAAGTCCTGTTTTGTTTTATCACAGTGTGCGTGGAAACCATGTGCCAAAACCTTTATTACACATTTCAAGCAGCACTAATAATGCATAATGGGTGAGAAAGATAGTCTAATTGAACAGCTGAACCACAGGCAGGTGCACAAACTTCAAAAAGTGTACATACTTCATTTTAAGTTTGTTTAAAGGAACATTCAACATTCAACAAGTTTTTTTTTTTTTTTTTTGCAATTTAAATCAGTTTTTCAAAAAGGTGATGATAGAAATATGACATCTATATCTGTGTGTGTGAGAGAGAGAGAAAGAAGAGAGAGAGAGAGAGAGAGAGAGTGGTCCACATACAGTATAATTGAAACTAATGCTTACTGTATAACTTTCTTAAACTGATGGTGGTGATGTCAATTTTGTATTTTAGTTAATTTCTGTAGCTAATTTAGTAGAGGTTGCCAGAGGTGCACAAAGAACACAGAATATTAATTTCTGTAGCCAACTGTTAAATAAGATATTTGAATGATGCATATATAACAAAATATGACCAAATTTTAATTCCCAATTTGATTTCCAGTTGGATCCCCTGATACAGATAGACAGCCAGAACAGACAGACAGACAGAACAGACAGATAGATAGACAGACAGACAGCACAGACAGATAGACAGACAGACAGACCGACAGACAGACATATAGACAGATAGACGAGATAGACTAGAGATAGATAGATAGATAGATAGATAGATAGATAGATAGATAGATCGATAGATAGATAGATAGATAGATAGATAGATAGACTTTACTGTAAGTGCAGATCTCCCGCATGTGATTTTTATCAAATTAGAGCCGGTACAGGAAGTAACAGTTAGCCTCTTAAAAGGTCATCCGGGAGTGTAAAGCGCAGATGTTTTAAGACATTCATTTCACTTTCAGCTAAAACAAAAAAGGCCATATCTAAAAAAACAAAAACAAAAAATAAAAAACCAAACCAAAAACAACACACGGTGTTCAAATCAATTTTAGCCACGTTTTCTCTCTCCTCACATCTTTCTTTAACTCTGCCTGTCCCTTCTAATTTTGAGGAGAATGCAGTGGAGCAGAGGAATCTTGGATGAGAAAAGTGGTAGCTAAGTCCTTACTGATCTGTTTTAGCTGCCACGTTACAATTGGCCTTTTTCTTTCTCACTTGCTTTTTCTCAGTGGTTTTGGAAATGTTCTTTATATGATGTCACCCAAGTGCAGCCTGGGAACTGCCATCAGCAGCTGCATAGTTATCCAGAATTCTTCTCTTTCCTCTTCTCTCCATCAAGTCAACAAACCAAATTACATCCAACACAACTAATCTTAAGCCACCAGCTGCTTAGCTTTACTGATTTCAAGCCAAACACACACACACACACACACTCAGACACACACACACACTTTTTTTAAGATCATTTAATGGTGCCCAACTGCAGCTTCAAAACATTCAGACATCTGCTTGACAGATAAAGGATATATGGAAAGAATGTGTCTCAGGATTTTTTGTTTTTTTTTTTTTTTTTCCACAACCCTGAAATTTAACATCAGGTTCTGTTGTTATTCCGGTAAGAATGAGGTTGTTTTGTCAGGTAAAAGCTCTGCCAGAGAGTGAGAGGAAGAGAAGAATCATGCCCTGACAGCTACTGGAATTTAATCTTGCTCAGGATTTTCACCAAGGAATTTGCGGAAAGTCTTTGATTGACATAGGCTGTCGATAGTGAGTGTGCTCTGGTACAAGACTCAAGCATGTAGTTGGCACAATGCCCATTTCACCCTGTCACTCATGTGTTTAAGGCATTGTCTAGCATCAGACAACCTCCCCGGAAGAAAACACCTGGGTAAATTTTGGAGCTCAGGCTGAAAAGTTTGTGATACAAGGCACTGAGCTATTGTTGACCTTAACAATCATACTGCTCTAAAAGGCTTCTTGGCATTTGGCTGAATGTCGTCCATGCACCTGAATGAAAATACTAGGCACAGAGGATGTTTTGTGATAGTCCTGATTTGTGTGGCCTTTCATTGAGAAAATGATGTCATAGCCGCAGGTGCTTGCCCTACATGTCTTTCTAGGGTTTCTTATAAAAACAAAAAAAAACATTATATGCCAAGACCTGACAAGGGGTGGGTGGCTGGACCACAGGGCATTTACTTTCAACCTCCTCTTAAAGGAATGGATAATCTTAATGTCCCTGGGAGTTCTTACGTTCCAACAAATCTTACATTTGTTTAAAGTATGTAGCATCTGATTTTAATGGCCTTGCTGTTCTACATATTTGTTTTTTTGGGTGAGTTATTGAACAGTGATTTGCAAAGTCTGCTGATTGGAAATACGTCATGCATTCTAACTGGCCTTAGCATTGAAAATAGTTCCGAAATTGCGATAGTAAATTGAGATAGTCCGTTGGAAACAGGGGTTAGAAGGAGTTAAAAATGAGTTTATATACGTTTTATTTTTTTAGCAGCGGTCATGAAGTTATGATTACAACTTTTCCGCAGCTATTATTTCAAACTAAAAAAAAAGAAGGAAAAAAAACGAATATGGTCTCTTCTAATAGTAAAACCTACTATATCGCTGAGAATGTCCTTATCTACATTAAAACTATAAAAAAAGCAGTCATCCACTTTTACCAGGGGTTCAGTGCAATTTTTTTGGTAGCCCTCAACATCTTTAGAGATAATATCATCATCTCTGCTTTTATATAATCTAAACAATAATCGGGGGCATAATTGTCACTGCTGCAGCGTTGTGCTGATTCTCCATCATGAGGGCGGGGCACCCTAGGGGGCCTTCAGCAAACTTCTAAGTAAACTGCAAGAAGATTTCAATTGATTTTTAACTAAAACGTTTTTGATTTATATAAAGACACTTTTTTCCAAAGTAACTTACAGTTCATTCATGCTACTTTTTTTACCGAACATGTGTTCCCTGGGAATTAAACCCACAACCTTTGCACTGGCTAACACAAGGCTCTACCACTGACCACAGGAACATATATATATACATATATATATAACCTAATACATATACCTGCATATATATATATACATACATATACATATCACTATACACTATACATATACATATATATATATATATATTATATATATATATATATATATATATATATATATGATATATATTAATTTATTTATAAATAAACTAAAAAAGAAAACTAACAATTATTATTTTAGTTTTGTCTTCAATCAAGATCTGTTGTTTTAACTATTAAGCTGAGGAACAGTTCTTAAAAGGTCTGGAATCCATAAAATTACCATCTAAAAAAAAATGCTACATGAATGCGAATTACCCAAATTTGAGAAGCCAACTGATCACGAGGTGATTCCACTCCCTAATACGCGGCCTCAGTTAGTTTCCTCGCATATAAAAGGTTTATTTTTGGAGAAGATTAATTCTATGTTTTGTCGTGATTTACAAATTTGAACGCCACCCTACATCATAAATTTAATACGGGCCAAGTCACAGACTGAGGTTTGATTTTCTGTTGCCGTGTGTGGCGCAAGTTGTGGTAATTGCAATGACATTGTGTGTGTTTCAAAATTATGTGGAGGGATTTTCCATTGCCAATATTACATTATAGACGAAGTGACTCCGAAAGGCCATAGTCCATTGTACACGTAAATAGTGATAGAGTTGATCTCTCTCACCGGGCTTTATGCCCGAGTCCTTTCTGTTTGTAGCAGGTAAACAGGCCACAGCGATGAGAGATTTGCTCACTCCAACCCAAGGAGGGTTATAAAAACAGCCTGAGTAGGCACTCTAAAGAACTTCACCAGAGTTTCCAGTTTGATTAACTGAGGGTTCCAGCCCTTATTGGCTCTTGTTCAAGGCTGGTAAAAAGGTTATCTTATACAATAGATCGTCACATTAAACACTAGGACTCCCACTAAGTGATAGTCATGGCTAAATTTACAATTATTTTATTTTCCCTGGATATATGCCCTCTGCAATACTTAATTCTGATTGGTCAATCACATGTTTATGCACAATGACTGCTAAAGGCGAGAATAACTGACGTGCATTGTTCTAGGACAATTTCCTGGCATAGGTCTGTGCTTGGAAGAATGTGTTAGTCTGCAGGCATTATTTAAAAAAATAATAAATCCCTTCAAGTTAATAGCAAGATTGCTTCATTTTGTGGTCTGATTATTTTGTGACAATATCCTTTACTTAGTCTAATTAAATGCTAGTTAATAGTTATTACTGAGTTTGGCTGAACTTTGGGCAACTGCTCTCTAACAAAATGAACCATCATACTGTAATTGCAATGTTGATTGCAACAGCTGTACTATCTCCGCAGAGTTCTAAGCCACTGCCGCCACGTAAGTAAAGCTTCCTCTGTGGATAAGGGTTAAGGTCACATGGATCCCCCCATGAGCTGGATGGACGGCCTTGTGATAGCTACAGCAGTTGGCTACGGCAGTCCATGAAGTCACTGCGCTTCAGACTGTCGACAAGAGCAACTGTCCAGATTACTAGAGGACTTGGTAAGAGGTAAAAAATCATTCATTCTTTGTAAAATGACAAGCTATAGACTCACATTAAGTAGGTCTTTGCACGCACTATGTCGGCTCGTCATGGCATGTTGTTTGTTTTAGAGCCTGGAGGCCTGCTTTTGCTCAAGATGAGTGCAGAGAATAAGGATGGGAGGAGTAAACCTGTCTACATGGCAGAGACTCCAGGAGGTGTGGGCTTTCATTTGTGTGTAGAGATGTGGCATGTTTCCTCTATGACTCTCGGTTCCCTTCCTGTTGTACATTGGTGCATGTAATATAAGTACAGTATGTCATCTAAAACACATATGCATGGCTGTTTTGTTTTAAACACATATGCATGCTTTTTAAACTCCACCCAAAAAGTTTGTCATCATTTCTCACTCTTATGTCGTTCCAAACCCTGTCGGCATTTCTTGGGCTTTGCGAACACATTTTGTACAAACGGCTCGGTTTTTTTTGTCCTACAATCAAGCATCCATGAGTCAAATGTTGTTTGGATCCCGACTTCTTTTGTTTTCTTGAAGAAGTCATACATTTTGAGAACGACATGAGAGTGAAAATGACACAACTTATTTAATTTAGGGTAATTATCCCTGTAATTCATTTCAAAACAGAATCCCTCAGTGGAGTATACGTACAGTGGCCCCCTAAAACACTTTTGAAATATATATTAAAAAAAAAAAATTATACTACTTTAATTTAATTAGTTTCTACTACCGTTCCAATGTTTGGGGTCTACAGATTGTTTAAGGGTGGGCATTATTTGATCAGAAAAAATCATGTAAAACACGGTACTATTGTGAATATTTTACAATTTACAATAAATCTTTAGTATTTATTCCATGATTGCAAAAGCTGTATTTTCAGGGCAGCCATTACCTCCGTCGTCAGTGTCACATGATCTCTTCAAAACATTATGCTAATACTGCATGCTAGTGCTCATCAATCTTGAACACAATTGTGATCCTTTGAGTTTATTTTGTTTCTGTTCTTTTGCATACTTTTTTCAGGATTTTTTGATGATTAAAAAAAAAAAAAAAAAAAAAAATATATATCTAGTATCTATATAGATATATATATATGAGAGATATGTTGTTTTAACTGATTAACTGAGGAACAGTTCTTAAAATGTCTGGAATCATAAAATTAATCACAGCTAAAAAAAAATTCTACTGACTGCAGAATTACCCAAATTTGAGAACAACTGATCTAGGTGATGTCCACTCCCTAATACGAGCCTCAGTTAGTTTCCTCCAGTATAAAATGTTTATTTTTGGAGAAAGATTTAATTCTTATGTTTTATAAGTCTTGATTTAATCAAAATGTGAACCCACCCTACATCATAAATTTTAATACGGGCCAAGTCACAGACTGAGGTTTGATGTTTCTGTGGCCTGTGTGTGTGCGCAAGTTGTGGTAATTGCAATGACATGTGTGATGTGGTTCCAAATTATGTGGAGTGGGATGTTCCATTGCCACATTACATTATAAAGTGACCAAAGGCATATGTCCATGTGTACACTTAAATAAGTGATAGAGACTGATCTCAATCGGCTTTCTATGCCCGAAATATGCTGTTAGCAGTAAACAGGCACAGCGAGCGAGAGATTTGCTCACTCCAACTCAGTAGGGTTATAAAAAACAGCCTGAGCACTCTAAAGAACTTCACACAGAGTTTCCAGTTTGATTAACTGAGTGGTTCCAGCCCTTATTGCCTTGTTCAAGCTGTAAGAAGGCTATTCATACAATAGATCCACATTAAACACTATGACTTAACAGCAATATCACAACTTACAATTAAGCGACTTGGATATGGCCCTGCAGTACTTAATTGATTAAATCACATGTTTATGCAATGACTGCTAAACAGAATAATCAATCACATTGTTCTAGGACAAATTTCCCGTACAGCTGTGCTTGGAAGAATGTAGCCTGTCAGGCATTATTGCATACAACAACCTTCAAGGTTAGCAACAAGCCAAGTTACAAGCCTATTCCTGTAGTCCTGATTATTTTGTGACAATATCCTTTACTTAGTCTATTAATAGCTAGTTAATAGTTGTCTACTGATTTGCTGAACTTTGCAACCGTTCTCTCATCAAAAATGAACTCACTAGACTGTAATTGTAAATGTGGATTACTGGGTGACAGCTGTACCTATCTCCCAGGTTCTAAGCCAGTCGCTCAATGTGAGCAAAGCTTACCTCTGTGGGATAAGGGGTTAAAGGTCACATAGGGATCCCCCCCAGTGAGCTGGATGGACGCCTGTTGATAGCTACAGCATCGGCTACCGGAAGCCCATTAGCCGCGCTCATGACTGCCTAATAAGGACAGATCTAGTCAGATTACTAGAGGACTTAGGTAAGAGTATAACCATTCATTCTTTTTAAAATGAACAGCTAGAGACTCACATTGAGTACTTGAGCACTATGTCAGGCCCTCATGTGCATAACAGCATTTAGAGCCTGAGTCCTGCATTTTCTCAAGATGAGTGCAGAGAATAAGGATGGATGAGTAAACCTGTCTACAGGGCAGAGACCAGGAGTGCTTGCATGTGTATGCATGTTTCTCATGACTGTTCCCTCATCATTGTACATTTTCGGTGCATGGATAGATAAAGTACAGTATGCATAGAAAACACATATGCATGCTTTTAAACACATATGCATGCTTTTAAACTCCACCAAAAATTTGTCATCATTTACTCACTCTTATGTCGTTCCAAACCTGTAGGCATTTCTTTGCTTTGCAGAACACATTTGTAAAACGTCTCTGTTTTTTGTCCGTACAATAAACATCAATGAGGTCAAATGTTGTTTGGATCTCAGACTTCTTTTGTTTTCTGAAGAAGTCATACAGGTTTGGAACGACATGAGAGTGAGTAAATGACACAAAACTTTTTAATTTAAGGGTAATTATCCCTTTAAGTATTACAAAACAGGAATCCCTCAGTGTTATATACGTACAGTGGCCCCTAAAACACTTTTGAAAATATAAAAAAAAAAAAAAAAAATTATACTACTTTAATTTAATTAGTTCTACTACCGTTCCAATGTTTGGGGTCAGTAAGATTGTTTAAGGGTGCATTTATTTGATCAGAAAGTGTTGTGTAGATTTTTTTGTTGTTATTTTTTTTTGATATTTTGTATTTGTATTTAGTATTTATTAAATGATGGTTGGTTTTGTATTTTCTGGTGGGATTAATGTGTTCGTCAGTGTCACATGATCCTTCAAAAATTATTCTAATACTGCATGCTAGTGCTCATCAATCTTGAAAACAATTGTGATACT